>NW_011491028.1:2587354-2594549 GCF_000754665.1 Bison bison bison | reverse complement strand
TCTTTGGCCCATTTTTTGATTGGGTCATTTATTTTTCTGGAATTGAGCTGTAGGAGTTGCTTGTATATTTTTGAGATTAGTTGTTTGTCAGTTGCTTCATTTGCTATTATTTTCTCCCATTCTGAAGGCTGTCTTTTCACCTGGCACAAAGACAGAAATATAGATCAATGGAACAAAATAGAAAGTCCAGAGATAAATCCACGCACATATGGACATCTTACCTTTGACAAAGGAGGCAAGAATATACAATGGATTAAAGACAATCTCTTTAACAAGTGGTGATGGGAAAACTGGTCAACCACTTGTAAAAGAATGAAACTAGAACACTTTCTAACACCATACACAAAAATAAACTCAAAATGGATTAAAGATCTAAATGTAAGACCAGAAACTATAAAACTCCTAGAGGAGAACATAGGCCAAACACTCTCTGACATACATCACAGCAGGATCCTCTATGACCCACCTCCCAGAATATTGGAAATAAAAGCAAAAATAAACAAATGGGACCTAATTAACCTTAAAAGCTTCTGCACATCAAAACCACACCTTTAACGTCTAGCTGAGAAGCAAGACAATGCTCATTTCCTCATAGTTCAAGTCCAGAGCTTTGCTGCAGGGGGTCTAAAAAATCACTCTTGAGCCAAGAATCGTATTTCTGGTCAGCTCAGTTCTTTTAGGAAATCTTGAAGAGACTGAAGCTGACATAACGAAGTTTATCACAGAAGAAGTAAGTGAGCAATGGAGATAAAAGATGAGTGGTTGTTAATGAGGGGGCTGTATGATATGCAACAAAGTACAAGTCAATTATCTGCACTCAGTCCCTTCAATTGGAAAATGGAGATAGTGCTTATTGCCTGAAAAGTTGTTAGAGGTAAATATTATTTTTATGAAGTGGCTGGTGTATAGTAAGTAAGTGACAAATATAAGAAATATTAATGTTCTATATTTCTAGATACTAGCATGCATTTTAAAAATATATAACAGCCTTCCCTGAAAATAATAGGATAAACATATGGTAAGCCAAATGGATATCTCTATTGCTTATTCCTGGCAACAGTGGGGTACTATTAGGCAGACATTTAAATTTCATTTAGAAAGAAAAAAATTCTTTAATGCTTTAATAGAAATCTCAGAAACAAAAGATGGTTCTAGAAAAGAGATAGCAAGCAGGGAAAGGAAAATCAAGGAGTTTAAAGCAAACAAGAAAAGACCTAATCAACATACGGGCTTTGACAAAAGAGACCTAAGAGGAGATATGGTTTAAGAGACTGTTGGGCAAGAAGTAAAAAGGTTTGGTGACAGTCTGAATAAGAAGGAAGAAGGGGATGCTGTGTGTTTAAAAGATATGGGTGATAACAAAGTCCCCAGTCAGGATAGAGAAGCTGAGCAAGTGATTTTTTTCTTTAGAATGAAAATACATTTGATCTACATCAAGCTAATTGTATTTATTCAATGCATCTCAATGCTGCTCAAAGGAAAAGAGCAGAAATTTGGGGACAGAGGAGGAAAAATGTATAATTTGCATGTTGATTGGTAGGAAAAAATTACAGCAGAGTATTCAGATTTGGCTCATTTAATAGTAGCTATATAATGTTTGATTTGAATAATGGATTAATTAGTCTAATTTTCACTCTATACTGATTGTAATTTTTTTTTAAACATATTATTTTCTTTACCTCTTCAGTGATTGTTAATGTTGTCTTGGAAAAGCAAGGAATGTGGGAGGAATTTGTGGCATATGAAGACAAAGCTTGACTCCTAGAGTTCCATGTAGTCTTTAATATGCATTGTCTCACGTTTTAAAATCCTATATAATCTCAGTTCTGCTAAGGGTTAAGTCAATTTACAACAGTAAAGAAAATGTTCTCAATATGAATTTATTTCCTTTGAATAGCCAAGGGAAGGTTAAAACTTTTTATTTCTTTCTATAAAATAATAGGTGATTTATAAATGGCTAAGACATCATAAGATATTTGCTTGCTGAAATTTTTTTCTCTTTAAATAGCAAGAACATTTCAAAGGGAAAAGCATCAGATTAGAGAAGGGTAGAAGATCCAATCTTCGATTGGATTCCAAACTTAGGCAAAGTTTCCAGTCTTTATGAAAGGTAATATAAGTCAGTTAAATATCACTGTTTATCACTCTACAAACATTAAAAATTTGCTCAACTTTTTTTGTTTACACAATTGAAAGTGTTTGATTTTGCTGTTCACTCCCATCCCATATATGTACATTTAATTATTAATTGTTCTAAATTTCACTGACCTACTGGCTGGCAGTCAGAGCCTTGGTATGCAATCCAAAAGAACATATACAGTACCTGTTGACTGGCGAGTTATATGACTTATCTTTATTTGTGTTTTCTCATCTTGATTAAGCCTGTCTTTAAAGTCTCTACAGGGCTGATTAGGGGTGGGGAAAGGAAAAGAAAAAGAAAAGGAATTAGATAAATGTGTAAACTGAAGAAATGCTTCCAACTCCATTGTGATGTCATTATTCCTAGCCTTGATGGGATAAAAATATTATCTTAATCCGCTAACAACTAATTTTTGGTAAATAAATGTCTAATATATTGCTAGTCTCCTTTGTTAAGGAAAAGAGAAAAAAAGAAGGCATAGTAGGATATCAGCAAGACAAAGATCAAAACCCAGAAACATAGAGCACTAAATGCATTATCTAACCTGCTTGTAAAGGTTATCAAGAGCATACCAAAGATTGAAAGCAGAAGAATTTAACTCTTTAGTCAGGCGTCATACAATGTACTTGGAAAATATAACTGAATGGAGAGAAACAAGTAGTAGTGTTAACAGCCTTTACCTGTAAAAGCTCAGGATGAATCCTGGTTTGGATGGAATTTATTGTTGTTCCTTTTACATTTTGATCAACCCTTATCTTTACCACCCGTGTTACTTGATGTGCTCTAGTGCTAGAATCCCAGTCCGGCTTTCTCCGGAGGTTAAAACCCAGCATCAAAGGATTCATTGGCTATGTTCCCTGTATGCTATAAGACATTCTGTTAATTTTCTTTGGAGGTAAATGCGGAGAGTGTGAAGAGGATGTCTGCATGTGTGACTTAGGGAAAGTGTTACTGAAAGACTGAGAAAGTTTGTACCTTAGATAGAAAGTGATAGAACGCGAACTCCACCTCTCTTATCTCTAGGTTCCTTCTAAAAGACTTTTCACCCCAACCCACATGAAAGGTGTGTGCATGTGTGTGTTTGTGTGTAATAAGTTTCTAGGGTTTAGAAATATTCTGCATAATGTCTTTGGAGCAGGAAGTTAATCACCACTCCCATCTTTCCCTGAAGAATTCAAGCTACTCCTCCCCAGGAGGTAAATGCCCAAATTCCTTCTAATGTGATCTGGAGATATGGCAGGCATGGTGGCCCAACCCCACTTCTAATTAGGTGGGTGGCTTTGACAAACTCTAGCCCTCTCTCAAGGGCAGAATCTGCTAGGTAAAATGAAGGTATGCTACCTGGCTCCTTGCCTTGAGGCATTTTTTCTTCACTCCTCCCCCCAGCTCCATTGAAGTATAACTAACAAACAAAATCATATATATTTAAAATATATGACAATTTGATAAACATACATACTGTAAAATGATTGCCACAATAAAATTAGTTAACACATCAATCACCTCACATACATTTTTTTTCTTTTATGATGAGTACATTTAAGATTTGCTCTTTTAGCCCATTTCCAGTATACAGTGGTATTGTTAACTATAATCACCATGTCAAATGTTAAATTCCCGGAACTTATTCATCTTATAACTGGAAGTCTGTATCCTTTGACTAATACCTCCATTGCCCTCCCCACTGAGTCCCTGGCAATCATCATTCTAATCTCTGTTTTTATGAGTTCAACGTTTTTAGATAACACATGAAAGTGAGATCATACAGTATCTTTCTTTGACTTATTTTTTTAGCATAACGTCATCAATGTTCATCCCCATGTTGTCACAAATGTCAAATTTCCTTTTTTAAATAGCTAAATAATATTTTGTTGTATATATAGTGTATGTGTGTGTATATCTCTCTCTCTCTCATCTGCTCTATCCACTCATCCCTAGTGGACATTAAGACTGTTTCCATACCTTGGCTATTGTAAATAATGCCACAATGAACCTGGGAATGCAGATATCTCTTAGAGATAATGTTTTCATTTTCTTTGGATATATTCCCAGAAGTGAGATGGCTGGATTATATGATAATTCTATTTATAAATTTATTGAGGAAACTTCATCCTGTAATGGCTGTATCAATTTACATTCCCATCAAGAGTGCATGAGCATTCCCTTTTCTCCACACTGTCACCAACACTTATCTCTTGGTTTTTCTTTTTTCTTTCTCATAATAGCCATCCTAACAGCTATGAGGTAGTATATCATTGTGGTTTTGATTCCCATTTGTCTGATGATTAGTGATGTTGAGCATCTTTTCATACAGACCATTTCCATGTCTTCTTTGGAAAAATGTCTAGTTGGGTCCTTTGCCCATTTTTAAATTATTTGTTTATTTATTTAATTGGCTGTTACTGTTGAGTTGTATGAGTTCTCTAACTGTTCTAGATATTAACCCTTTATCAGATGTATGATTTTCCAGTATTTTCTCCCATTCCATAGGTTGCCTTTTCACTTTGCTGGCTTCCTTTGTTGTGCAGTAGCATATTTTTTTTTTTTTTTTTTTCAGTTTGATATACTTCACTGGTTTGTTTTTGTTGCTTGTGAGGCATTTAAACTTCTGGGCAATATGACTGGTACAGAGCAAGCAGAAAATATAGTGTAGTCATTTCTCCTGATTATTTTTGCTTGCTCATTTTTTTTTTTTTTTTTACACTCAGCTACCTGAAAAGCTCTTCAATTAATTCACACTGTTTTGCAGTTTCTAACTAAGAATAAGACAGAAGAATAATTTTAGAAATGTGTACTCTCAATGAACAAAATTTTTAAAATTTTAAGTACCAAAATTTCAAAACTAAATAAATAAGATCACATTGAGTGAAAAACAATGGACTAACACAAAGCACTCAGTCTAAACCTTCCTTTTTCCCCTCCTGCCTGGCTTACCTCTTTGAGTGTGGGCTGTTGGAATAGCTCCCGAACTGGCCTCCTTTCTTTGGTATAATCCTCTCTAATCCATCCTGGCTACTGTCAGTAATCTTTTGAAATGTGGATTTAATCCTGTCATTCCCAAGCCCTCCCTTAAAATTTTCTGTGCCTACCAATTTCCTTCAGCTTTAAATTCAACCTCCTAACCCTGGCATACAAGGCTCTTGGCCCCAGCTCTTTGCTCATGCCAGCCTTCCTTCTCCAAAGCCTCCTTTCTCCCTGTCTTTTCCCACCTCCCACAAATTCTAAACCGTTTTGCTTAGCCCCTTTCAGTTTTTCCAATACACTAGGGTTTCTCTGATTTCTTGGCCTTTTCAGTGTTTTCCTTCACCTTCTTTATTGTTTAGTCACTCAGTCGTGTCTGACTCTTTGCGACCCCGTGGACTGAATCCCACCAGGCTCCTCTCTCCATGGGATTTCCCAAGCAAGAATACTGGAGTGGGTTGCCATTTCCTCCTCCAGGGGATCTTCCTGATCCAGGGCTCAAACTTTGGTAGGCAGATTCTTTACCGCTGAGCCACCAAGGAAGCCCCTATTACCAAGGCAATTCTATACTTACCAAGTTGTTTAAGACTTCACCGCCCCTGTGCAGCCTTCCCTGACATCTTCCTCCATCCCAGTCTGAGTCAGGTCATCCACCTCAGAGCTCTCATAGCATCTACTTATCTTCATCTTATTTTGTAAGAAACCATGTTACTTCTTCTAGCAAGAGAATACCTTGAGGGCAGCAATTACAATCTTTTTAATCCCTGGGCATTGTGCAAAATAGATGTTCAACAAATACTTGCCAGGTAGCATAATTAGGGATAACTACACTTTATAGAGTGCAGAGGAGACTGGTGGGCTATAGTCCATGCAGTCACAAAGAGTTGGACACAACTGAAGTGACTTAACACATGCACACATAATTTAGAGTGCTTATTAGATATCAGGAACTGTGTGTGAATTTTCTTATTTAATATTTTCAAAAACTTTCAAAGGAATATACTATTATCCCCATTTGATGAGTGAGGAAATTTTTATAAACTAGGAAGAAAGGGGAAGAGTAGAGTTCTGTTGAATCTGAATATATTTTCTATAAAATATTGCAAATTAGAATACATTGGATATGCTATAATAAATTATTTCCTGGAATATATCAAGCCAAATGCTGCCTCAGCTATTGCAAATGGCTAATGTTGAATATTGTCATAGAAAGAGCTTAGTCTTCATCTTGAATTTAAAAGGTTGGGAGTAAAGAGAGTGGGTGGAATAGAAGTTTACAGAGGGAATACTTCACCCCAGGAGCTGAAGATGAAAGTATTTAGGATCAAACCAAGGGAAGAACTACTAGGTAAATCCTCAACTGTAACTTTTCTAGTTCTTTTTAGGATCATACACACTGTGAAATCAAAAGGGTTTCTCTTCCCACTTGCTCCCGTATTATTCCCAAATTCCCTTTTCTATTCATTGACTGAATAGAGATGTTTGAGATGTTGGCCAAAGGCCTCATGGAAATGTAGTGATATTAGAATTAGTTTTGCTGGTAAAGTACTCAGATTCCGGAATATGGTCTCTTTTGAGCGCCATGTCATTTGCCACATCAGTATCACATTCTGAGCCATGAACAGCACAGAGGTCAAATTTTTCTGATGAACACAATGCGTAGCTGCATAATACAGGATCTGTCAGTGATCAGTCATGGACATCACTGTCTGTTTCCCAAGTCCCATCAACCAAAGTAGGATGGATAACACAACCAAAACATTCACACTGTTATTTGTGTCCTACTAAGTTTAGTTTTGGATCACAAATTTTAGTACCTCAGCCCTCATGTTTTTAAAACAGACACCGAGAAAATATTCAAGCAGGTTAGCATTTTGCTGACAGCTGGAAAGCCTTAGGTATTTATTTCCTGCTGTAATTTTTTCAGCTACTTTAAATTTGTTACGACGGTAGTTTGTAGTGACTGATACCCCATTGGTTATTTGTGCAGTAAAACCTCTAAAACTGTGTAATGTGGTCATTCTCATCATGACAGTAGGTGGCTTACCTACAAGTGGAAGAAAAAATTTTCAAGTGATGATTTTTTTTGTCTTT
>NW_011491028.1:2586769-2587254 GCF_000754665.1 Bison bison bison | reverse complement strand
TGCAAATGGCTAATGTTGAATACTTGTCATAGAAAGAGCTTAGTCTTCATCTTGAATTTAAAAGGTTGGGAGTGTATACCTGTGGCGGATTCATTTTGATATTTGGCAAAACTAATACAATTATGTAAAGTTTAAAAATAAAATAAAATTAGAAAAAATAAAAAATAAAAAAATAAAAGGTTGGGAGTAAAGAGAGTGGGTGGAATAGAAGTTTACAGAGGGAATACTTCACCCCAGGAGCTGAAGATGAAAGTATTTAGGATCAAACCAAGGGAAGAACTACTAGGTAAATCCTCAACTGTAACTTTTCTAGTTCTTTTTAGGATCATACACACTGTGAAATCAAAAGGGTTTCTCTTCCCACTTGCTCCCGTATTATTCCCAAATTCCCTTTTCTATTCATTGACTGAATAGAGATGTTTGAGATGTTGGCCAAAGGCCTCATGGAAATGTAGTGATATTAGAATTAGTTTTGCTGGTAAAGT
>NW_011491028.1:2577224-2586669 GCF_000754665.1 Bison bison bison | reverse complement strand
TTGTTTTTTTTTTTTTTTTTTTTTAAGGCATATCATGTAGCTTCTGGGATCTCAGTTCCCCAACCATATTGAACTCAGGCCCTCGGCAGTGAAAGTGTGGAGTACTAGCCACTGAAATGCCAGGGAATTCCTGATTTCTCTAGTTTTTAAATTCAAGTCAGTTATTGAGCCTCTGTCATTTATAAGGCATATATTGTATTAATTATATATTTTTAAATTTATATCTAACTTAATGTGAATGAGAGTTGTCATTCATTCTTGGGCCAGCTCTGCATTGGTCTCTGCATAAATTTTGTTGCATTTTATCCTCACAGTAATTCTCACAAGGTAAGAATGGCTCTTACTTTCCACCCTATTTTACAGGTGAGTTTATGATGCTGTGAAGTTAGGATACTTGCCTAAATTCACATAGTAAGGGGATCAATGTTTATTTTCCCCTAAAGCCTGTATTCCTCACATTAAAGAAACAATAAAGAGGAGCAGAAGTGTGAGCAAAGCATTATGTCAGCTCACGTGAGGAGAGAGCCTTTTGATATGGGGATTCAATTAAGCTTCCTAGAAGATGGATATTTGTGAAATACTCATGGATATGGAAACGAGGTGAGGCATGTATTTGAAATACAAGCAAAAGCTAGAGCAGAAGTGAGAATATCCAAAATATTCCTGGAGAACAGTGAGTGGTAAGACGAGTTGGATTAAAACAATAAGGTATATTCTGGAAAAAAATAAGGGTCAATTGTCAAAGTCAAATTGAAGCTATATAGCCTTGTTTCATGGAGACTGAATCAGTAGCAAGTGTGGATAGATTAGAGTAGAAAGACTGGAAATAGTTCAAATGATTGTAAGGATTTTTGCTGTAAAACCTCATGCGAAGTGTAATGGAAACTCTGTCATTTTCCTTTACTCACTACTCACGCAATCCTCTGTATTCCAAATGTGTGTGCAGTTTTCCCACACTAAGCTATTCTGCAACTCCAGCTGGGAGTCCTACAATCAGTCAGACACTGAAAATCCAGGTCGTTACCTGTACTTCTGACTGATGGATGTGAATCACAGATTTTCCATGACCAACTCCTTGGGTGGATTACTTTTCTAGGGTGGCTCACAGAACTCAGGAAAACAGTTTACCTACTAGATTATCAGTATATTATAAAGGATATTAAAGGATAGGAATAAACAGTCAGATGAAGAAATTCAAAAGGTGAGGTCTCAAAGAGTCCCAAGGTAAGGAGCTTCTGTCCCTGTGGAGTTTGAGGACATCACTCCACCTGCATGTGGTTGGGTGTTTGTTCACCAATCCAGAAGCTCTCCAAACCCCTGGAGAGATAATGAGCCCCTGAGAAGAGTCAACACAGAATTCTCAGTATAGATACATGTGCAGGATCTTACCACTTCATGGGAAATAGATGGGGAAACAGTGGAAACAGTGTCAGACTTTATTTTTCTGGGCTCCAAAATCACTACAGATGGTGACTGCAGCCAGGAAATTAAAAGATGCTTACTCCTTGGAAGGAAAGTTATGACCAACCTAGATAGCATATTGAAAAGCAGAGACATTACTTTGCCAACAAAGGTTCGTCTAGTCAAGGCTATGGTTTTTCCTGTGGTCATGTATGGATGTGAGAGTTGGACTTTTTGAAGAAGGCTGAGCGCCAAAGAATTGATGCTTTTGAACTGTGGTGTTGGAGAAGACTTGAGAATCCCTTGGACTGCAAGGAGATCCAACCAGTCCATTCTGAAGGAGATCAGCCCTGGGATTTCTTTGGAAGGAATGATGCTAAAGCTGAAACTCCAGTACTTTGGCCACCTCATGCAAAGAGTTGACTCACTGGAAAAGACTCTGATGCTGGGAGGAATTGGGGGCAGGAGGAGAAGGGGACGACAGAGGATGAGATGGCTGGATGGCATCACTGACTCGATGGATGTGAGTCTCAGTGAACTCCAGGAGTTGGTGATGGACAGGGAGGCCTGGTGTGCTGCGATTCATGGGGTCGCAAAGAGTCGGACACGACTGAGCGGCTGATCTGATCTGATCTGATCATTACAATTGACCCTTAAACCATGAAGGAGTTAAGGACACAGAGTGTGTGAGCTCAAAAATATGTATAAATTTTGACTTTCTTAAAACTGAACTGCTAATAGCATACTGTTGACCAGAAGCCTTACCAATAACACAGACAGTTAACACATTTTTTTATGTTATATGCATTGCATACAGTGTTTTTACAGTAAAGTTAGCTAGAGAAAGTAAAATGTTATTAAGAAAATCCTAGTGAAGAGAAAACTTATTTATAATACTGTACTGTATTTAGCTATAAGTTCATCATCTGTTTACAAGATATATTGTCTGTCTGTACCTACATCAATCTTGTTTTATATGAAAACAAAACACTCTAGATGTTATGCATATTACTAACACTAGACATAAAAAATAAAAAGATAATGTGAAAAAGTAATTCATATTTTTTACAGTTATAACAGTTCAGGCAATGATAATGAAGAGCTGCACTCTGATTGCTGTATGGTACTTAGTGTAATTGATATAATTGCTTCAAAATAAACTTGCTTTTACATTATGAATGGTTGTAAGATTTTTATGGTATGCAGTATTACAGTCATGTTCATAATATAGTGTTTAAAACATTGCTACATTTTTTTTAAAAAACATTTACCTATGATGATAGGCTGATACATAGTTTCTTCAATTACAACTTATTAAGGAATTATACTCACAAAATACTCCTTTATTCATTCATTTACTTAGTTATTCAAACAACTTTGGCTTTTTGTGCCCTTTAGTCAAACCAGATAATGTATGCTAATATAATTCTTTGAAAGCAAAGTTATAAAGTTGTAAGAAAACTAACACACTAATTTTATATTAAACATCACTTTATGTCTGTGTAAGGATAGACTATTACCTACATACATACATCCTTAATTTTTTAAAACACTTTTAGGCTATGAAGTTGATCTACAAGTTTTTTAAATTGTTGCAAATCTTCCAAAATTTTTCCAATATATTTATTCAAAAAAATCTGCATGTAAGCAGACCTACACAGTTTAAAGCCATGTTGTTTAAGGACCAAATGTATTTGGCATTTGACAATACATAGATTTGAATATGGGGAAATGATAACATTCATAACAGAATTAGAGTGATTCCAAATAGTGAGCTATTGACATTCTGAATTCATAGAATGGATAGTTAACTAAGGTCACTCAGTGATTGGATCTCCTGATACATACTCCTATGCTCAACTCTATTCTGCTTTTCTATCAACTCCTGATACCATCTTTATAAAAGAAAAAAAAAGAAATATATACTTCAGTCCCTGAACTGGCATGTGGGCATGTTATAAACAGACAGTAGGAACTTTCCTTGATTTTTAGTGGATCACAGAGATGACCAATTGCTAAGAATTTTTCAGGAATACACTGTTTGCATCCTGTATGAAATTTATATCTTACATTTGAACCAAATAAATACATACTGAACAGTGTTTTGAAAATGAGATCTCAAAGTTCAGATGAGTCTTTATTGTAGAAAAGATTAATAGAGCAAAGAAATGCAGTGATTTAGGCTATACCTACCTAGTTTTAAGAGGACTAGCTGCTTGCTTCCTTGGTCTCTGGGAGGTTAACGCTGTCATGTAAGAAGCTCTATTGCTCTGCTGGAGACATCACATGGAGAGTTATTGAGACTACAGGGAGAAAACTAGGGGTTCATTTGAGCCTTGTTTTTCAATCATTCCCATCAAAATGCAAAGGTGTCCCTGATGGCTCAGTGGTAAAGAACCTGCCCGCCAATGCAGGAGACACAGGTTTCATCCCTGGGTCAAGAAGATCCTCTGGAGAAGGAAATTGCAACCCACTCCAGTATTGTTGCCTGGGAAATTCCATGGACAGAGAAGCCTGGAGGGCTTCAGTCTATGGTGTCCCAAAAGAGTCATACACGACTTAGCGACTTAAGGACAATAGCATCCAAGTGCTCAGCTTGTGAGTGAAACCATGTTAAATCCTCAAACCTGCCCAGCTACCAACTGAATCTCACCGAGTAACCATGTATTGTGTGATGAGCCAGCCAATTGAGCACTGCCCAACTTCCTGACCCACAAAATTAGGAAACATCATAAAATGGATGTCAGTCTAAACTGCTAAGTTTTGGGGTTGTTTGCTACACAGAAATATATAATCAGAACACAGGAAGTGATTAATTTTGTCTGACTCAGAAAAGCCTCTTCAAATGAAGTGAAATCTGAGCATGGTTTGTAAGGGTAAACAAGGGGATTACCTAGGCAACTAATGGAGAAAAAGCACTCCAGTTGATGGAAAATGTGAGAGAACTCAGAGGAATTTGAAAGAGTTTGGTATATTAGAATTTCTCAGTATTTTAAATAGTAGAGAAGAGGAATAAATGGGGGTGACTGGGGCTTAGGTTACATAAAACTATATTCTCCCCTCCTCCCCCAAAACACTCACATGCTAATCTTTTTATATCAGACATATTTTTTATAGGAAGTGTTTAGGAGGGTATTCCAATAATCCAAAGAAAGATTTAAAAGACCTAAATACACGAGTGAAAATACAGATTAAGTAGTTTAAAACCTTGAATCATGTTAGAAATGGGTTCAATGGATATAGAAGTAAGAATTAAGAAAAAGTATTGATTAAATTCCGCCCCCCCTTTTTTTTGTTTGGTGATAGAATGGATGCCACCAATTGAAAAACTGAGGTAGAAAGAATAGCAATTTAGAAATTTACATTCAAGTTTGGTTTTAGGTATATTGACTTTGAACATCTTTGGGTCTTCAGGGTGGAGAGACATGTTCAATCAGCAACTGGATGAAAAAATTCTATAGCTTACAGGTAACTTTAAAACATGGTCGCAAAGAGTCGGACACGACTGAGCGACTGATTTGATCTGAACTTTAATACACATACACACATACATAACATGCTTATATGTATATTTAGGTATACACATATATTTTGAATACACACACACACTGAAATCATCAGTGTGTAAATGGTAGTTAAAACAGAAAGCAAAGTTAGAATTGCTCAAAGAAAGTAGGTGAAGTGATAATTGAGAATACAGACATGAGTGAAGCCCAGAAGGCAAGGTATGAAGAGAAAAAAAAATCCATATAATCCTAGAAGATCCAGTCAGTAAAATATGCTGTGTTGTGAACTAGATTGTTCACTTGAGTTGCTTAAAACTCACTTCACCCACCCAATAATCGAGACTTTATTTCAGTGTGCATGAGATTGGGATACTAATAATATCTAAATGTTATGTATATCAAAATAACTGTGGATTTAGGTCTGGGGGTGGCAAGACTATAAATATATATAATTACATTTTTTCCTATATATGTATATTTTTTCTATACTGTTCACATGCTTTAAAAATAGCCTTTTCACCAACATAATATGAAAAATGATATACTTGCCTTCACACTGAATTATCAAATTGCTTCTTTTCAATTCAGTATCATAAGCCAAAAGAAATACAAATAGTCACACTTTACAAAGTAACAGCATGTTTCTAAAGTTAAGAAAACAAGTTAGAAAAGTATCCAATTAATGCATATGGCATTGAGAATTTTCACGAACAAAGTGGAAACTGAGAAAAGAACTAAATTTTACTTTATTAAGAACTATCTGTTACTGTCATTCTCAATAAGAAGTGAATGTTTTCACTAAAACACCATTACTCATAAGCAATTTGCTTGAATCTCCATAACTCGGATAATACTAAGCTCTTTTGAGAAGAGACAATTCTAAGATGTGACTTGAATCCATATTTTTGTTTTAGAGGAGATATATGATTATTTTTACTCATGTTTCTGGGGATTAGGATTTGGGAAGAAAAAACTTCCACTTCATTTCTTATTTTTTTCTGAGCCCTTCAATCTCCTTTAAACGGAATATGGTCAATTCCTAGTTGTGGAATAACCACAAGACAATTAGAAGTTAAATTGTTGAGCAGCCTGCATCAAATTGAAGTCTCTCCATTTTAACTATTTTATTTTTAGCATCTGAAGCAGTCTGTAGCTCTTCTAGGCTATAATCATGTTTATTTAAGAGTAGTGCCGTCCTCAGTGAGAAAATAAAAACCTACCAGAACTGCTGTAACTGAACAGAAGAAAATAGGGAGATGAGTAGAATGCTCAGTATGCTTTTCAGTTTATGATTTCCTTCAAATTACTGTACAGATATTTCAGCTGAGTCCTAGGTCTCCACGTCTGAAAGGATTTCCTTTGCATAATGTCATGAATATGTATATCTATCTCAATTTAAAAAGTTATCCAAGATTTTTACTTTCAGAAAGTTGAGTCCGTAAAGTGCTGAAAATGCTGTTTTATTTTGCAAATCATTCTAGAGAGTCACCATGTCTAAAACTGTTTGTTTCTTTAAAACAAAAACATACAGGTAAAGTAAATATGAATGACGATCCTTTACTATATCTTTTTTTTCTCTGAGAGAAAGGACTACAGCCTAGGAGAAGTGTTTGCTCATTCAGAAAGAGGGTCTCTGCAGAAACTCATCACTATCACCATCACTTCTCTGTCCAGCCTCTGAATTATACCCTTTATCTGAATTTTCCTCTTTAATGGTCAGAACAACTTTATGCATTAGGTGATATTACAATTCCTATTTTTTTTTTACTAATCGGTGAAATGGGTTTTAAGTAGCTAAAATATGCCTTTTATTAATGTAAATTGGGAAAGCTTTAACTTTAGCAAATCTCATTGCACACCCTTAACCCAGCGTCATTTTAATGATATAAAGAAAATCAAAATAACAAACTGGAGTGAGTTGCCATGTCCTTCTCCAGGGGATCTTCCTAACCCAGGAATCAAACCCAGGTCTCCTGCATTGCAGGCAGATTCTTTACCAACTGAGCTATCAGGGAAGCCCTCTTGTTGCTGGAGTCTCTCAGACAAGTCCGACTCTTTGTGACCCCATGAATCACAGCACGCCAGGCCTCCCTGTCCATCACCAACTCCCGGAGTTCACTCACACTCATGTCCATCGAGTCATTGATGCCATCCAGCCATCTCATCCTCTGTCATCCCCTTCTCCTCCTGCCCCCAATCCCTCCCAGCATCAGGGTCTTTTCCAATGAGTCAACTCTTCTCATGAGGTGGCCAAAGTACTGGAGTTTCAGCTTCAGTATCAGTCCTTCTAACCTCAGTTTAAATGCAGGCAGGGTAAAGAAATAGCCCATTGCTCTGTCTTAGGTCAAATCCTCACCAGGAAGCACTGTTACCTTAGACAAATCTCATCCTTCACTTCTGTCATCTGACAAAGGACAGCACTATGAGCACTTTCCTTCTGGGTTGTTGTAAAGAGTAAATTAAGCAGAAAGTGTAATCAAATAGCATATTACCCGGGGCATAAAAAGTCTTCAATCAAATTTCAAATGCTCTTATTTTGACTTGCTGTTATTATTACCATCATTATACATTTCAAAATGTATAATGTAACAGTTCAGTGCCACAGTTCAGTTTGGTTCACCAAGTACTATGGGATCAATAGTATCCCAGTTCTAAGGGTAGATATTAAACAAATATAAAAGTGCTTTTCCATTTTGGAAACACAACAAACGGGTATTTAAAGAAATAATTAAAGGGCATTCTAAAGATGGTATTTGGGTAACCACTAAATTGAACACAAGCTAAATATAGTAAAGGTGATGAGTTGTCAAGGATGAGATGTTATCACAAAAGGTGTTATTGAAGTGATCAATCTTGAGATGGGAAAGGCTGCTAGCTTCTTGAGTGATAGCCAGGTGATGAACTTAACCATACAATTGTTTTGTCACTTAAAAAAAAAATCTTTAAAACCTATGAGTAATATTGGATATCACATCAAAGTGTTGGTGAATAATAACTGTAGATAGAGGAGCTGAGGAGTGATATGAGAAAATTGGTGACAGAAAGGCAGGCTACATAGGAAGGCGGAAGCCTAGTGGGAGAAACGTTGGTTTAGGAGGGTTCTGAAAAATCAGCTCAGATTTGATGAGAGCCTGGTACTGTGATGGTGACAGAAGAAATGAAGACGTATTAGGTTTCTGACTGACCTGTAGGAATGACTCCACTGGGTGAATTTCAGGCTGGAAGAAGGCAAAGCCAGTTCAGTTGTGGTGCTATTTTGGTGTGCCCTGTAGAGTTACCTCAAATCTTTCTGAGGAGGTGACTGCTGGCATAGTGAGTATATTGACTTTTTGAATATGCAGATATTAGTTTTGTTTTCTGCTATCAATTCTCTCTCCACCCTGTGAGCTTTTGCAAGCAAGAATCTTTTGCCATCACTAATACTGTACACTATGGTGAAGCTATTACAATCCTGGGTTCACCTGCATCAGAATTGTTTGAGTTGCTTCCAAAAACTGTGTATTTCTGGGCACTACACCATGCCTACCAGGCCAAAATCTCTGCCAGTGGTCTCTGAGAATCCAGAGTTGTATCACATTCTTCAAATTATTCTTATACATCCCAGATTTGACACCCACTGCTTTGTGGAGATAAGTTTAGAAGAGGAACGAATCATGTCTGTGCACCTATGTAAGCCTGTAGGCTTCTCAAAGACAATATATCCTTTGCTCTAGCCACAATAATTTTGTCTTGCTTGAAAAAACAAATCATGCCACAATAATTTTGTGCTTCTTGAAAGAACAAATCATTGATTGTCATTTTCACAGCTCTGTGGATGGAGTAGGGTTTGACAAATTTGGGCTGGGTTGGGCTGGACAGGGCTCTTGGCTTCTGGTCCAGTCAAGTCAGTTCCATATATCTCATTCTGAAATGTTTTTATGGAAATGGCAGAAGTGCAAGCACCTTTCAAGCCCACTAATACCCACATCCCATTGGTTAGAATGAATCACATGGACAAGCTCAAAACTCAAAGAAACTCTACTGCCCCTGCCATAAAGCCATGCAAAGGTATGAATTCACAATACCACTAGAAGGGAATGATAACTTAGGACCCATAAGTCAGTTACAACCGTTGGGGACTGTTTTAATCACGTTGTATTCATACTTTCCAAGTGATTCTTTGGCACATAGTGGTGATTTTAAAAAATGGTTTTGAACTGAACAGCATAGTTGTTACTTACATCAATGTGGCTAAGGAAATGGTGAGAAGAACCATAAAAACAGCACATGAGCCAGAGATATTCATTGCAAACTGTGCATACTGATATTCAGTTTGCATCTCAGAATTTATTTGTAAAATCTTGAGTTGCCTCATTTTTTTATTCTTAATTATATATTTATATACACATATAACACAAAATTTGCCATCTTAACCATTTTTCAAATGGATAGTGTTTTTCAGTAGTGTTCAGTTCAGTTCAGTTCAGTCATTCAGTCGTGTCTGACTCTTTGCGACCCCATGAATCGCAGCACGCCAGGCCTCCCTGTCCATCACCAAC
>NW_011491028.1:2568801-2577124 GCF_000754665.1 Bison bison bison | reverse complement strand
CATGAGGTGGCCAAAGTACTGGGGTTTCAGCTTTAGCATCATTCCTTCCAAAGAAATCCCAGGGCTGATCTCCTTCACAATGGACTGGTTGGATCTCCTTGCAGTCCAAGGGACTCTCAAGTCTTCTCCAACACCACAGTTCAAAAGCATCAATTCTTCGGCGCTCAGCCTTCTTCACAGTCAGTAGTGTTAGGTACATTCATATTGCTGTGCAATCAATTTCAAGGACTCTTTTGTCTTCTAAACTGAAACTCTGTACCCATTAAACAACTCCACACTCCCCCTCCCCCAACTCCTGACATCCACTGTTCTGGTTTTCATTTCTATGAACTTAAGTACTTTAGGTAACTTTTACAGGTAGAATCATACAGTACATGTCTTTTTGTTCTCAAGGTTCATCCATGTTGTTGTTCACTCATGTATCAGAGTTTCTTTTCTTTCTAAGGCTAAATAGTACTCTGTTGTATGCACAGACCATATTCAACTGTTTACAGATATTAGAGTCGCTTCCATATTTTGACTAATATGAATAATGCCGCTATGGACAAGAGTATACAAACTGCTTTGTTTTTAAAATCACATTGTGAATAGACTGTGTCATTTGTGGCCATTAAGTCAATTTCTCTCCTATTACAAAAATCAAAGCAACAAAAACATAAGATTAGGACAGGAATTGGCAAACTATGATCTGTGGGCCAAATCCAACTCACTTCCTATTTTTGTTCAGCCTACAACTTAAGAATTCTTTTCATATTTTTAGACCATCCAAAAAGATGAAAAAGAAGACTATGACATGAAAATTCCATGAAATTCAAATTTCAATGTCCATGAGTAAAGTTTTATTGAAATACAGATATTATAATTTACATACTACCAACAACTGCTTTTGCAAAAGACAGCAGAACAGTATGGCTGAAACAGAGATAGTGTGGCCTGCAAAGCCAGAATATTCATTACTGGTCCCTGTACAGAAAATGTTTGCCAACCTCTGCTGCAGAAATCTGTCCCGAGAGGCATCAAAGAACAGCTTAGAAGTTGTTTTCTTCTCACGGATCACTGATGCAATATTTTAGCAAAACACGTTTGAGAGACTTAGTTATTGTAAATCTGAGAAGTATTTCTAATTCTCTGTGACATATCATTGAAGCCATTAAAGCCAAGTCAGTTGTATAAATGTTATTTCAAATAAACTAAATGGTCATGTGGCATACTGTCCTCTTGAGAATACCACCATGGCTCCAGAACATGCATCAAGCTGGAGACTGTAGAATTGATAGGACACCAAGACAGCTCAAAGAGAGCATGTAGGCTGGAGAGGAAACTCTGAACAAGTTTCAAGTGAGAAAACCTGGGGCCCAGGAGCCCTGAAGGTGATCTGTGGAAAGGAGTATTGCAGTAGCAATTCTCTTTTTTCTTTTTTCCAGAAGTCCCACTAGAAATTTTAAAATACGAAGTATGTTATTTAAAATAAACTGGACACATTAGGAATTAATTATAATAATTAGCTATCTTACCTATGTGCCATGCTAAGCCGCTTTAGTTGTGTCCGACTCTTGTGATTCTATGGACTGTAGCCTGCCAGGCTTCCCTGTCCATGGGATTCTCCAGGCAAGAATGCTGAAGTGGGTTGCTATCCCTTCCTCCAGGGGATCTTCTGACCCAGGAATCAAATCCTGGTTTCTTACATCATCCAAATTGGCAGGCAAGTTCTTTACCACTCGTGCCACTTGAGAAGCCTATATCCCACGCATTGTACTAAACCTGTTGTACGTAGGTGTAGTTTCATTTTATCCTATCCCCAAATCCTGTAAAGGGAGGTATTATTTATCTCTCTCTCTCTCTTTTTTTTTTTTTTGTAGTTTCAGTTCTATGGGTGGAGGGATTTTTTTTTTTAATGTTTTTTATTGTGGTAAAAGTCACTTAATATCAAACATACTAATTTAACCATATTTAACTGTACATTTCAGTGGCACTAAGTATGGTCACATTGTTGCACAACTCTCACCATCACCCTTCTCCTGAATTTTTCACTTTCCTAAACTGAAACTCTGTCCCCATTAATCACTAACTCCCCACTCCCCCTCTCCATATCCCCATCACCGCTTGGCCTCCAGCATCTACCAATACATTCTCTGACTCTATGAATTTGACTATTCTAGGTACTTCATATAAGTGGAATCAAACAGTATTTTTATGCACATGTATATTGGAATGCATTTTAAGGTTAACTTAATGTATGTCCTACAAACAGATTATACCTTCTTTTTTTTCTCTGTGTTCTATACTCATTCTCATCCACTATATATTATTATTCCTGTTAACTAGGGAGGAATCTGGTGCAGAACAAGGTCACACAGCCAGCCCAAGGCAGAGTGTTCTAAGTCTAAGGACCAGGAATCTACATCTTAACCAAGGTTTTCAAGTGATTCCAACCAGGCTCAACACACAGAAGGCTGTAAACACTGCGAGCAATTGAAAAATACTGAAGTAACCCCTAGAAACACCAAACAGCTGAGTCAGTCTTTAACAACAAACTGATCTCACCCAGAGATTTCTTCAAACAGTGATAAAATGGATTGGTGCTTGTAAATAATATACTGTCAAAAAGCAAAGCAGAGAAGAGC
Source organism: Bison bison bison (assembly GCF_000754665.1). NCBI lineage: Eukaryota > Metazoa > Chordata > Mammalia > Artiodactyla > Bovidae > Bison > Bison bison. The sequence continues at coordinate 2,574,500 of NW_011491028.1, read as the reverse complement.
ACATACTAGAGCCTGGGAGGGTGGAAGCTTCGAGGCTCCAGAGCTTGGTAATCCATCTCAGGGACCTCTCCTAGTGCACTCTGAGATTACACGTTAAGGGTTTCAGTGTCCTCACTCCATGACTCTGAGGCCTCCCACCCTTCACCTGGCCCTTTGTTTTCTCCTTCCACCAAGGTCTGCGTCACTGGAATTCGCTTCACACAATTGCCAATGATCTTCAATTGTTCTCCAGTCTTTTCATAAGTTCCAATCTGTCTCCATTAAGCTCTTCAATAAAACCCTAAACCCTGTGAAGGACAAGCTCTTCAATAAAACCCTAAACCCTGTGAAGGACAAGAACTTTATTTTCTAAGCTTTTGGAATCTCTCTCCATTCCTTTCTTCTCCCCACCTTCTCCAGCTTCCCTACCTTCACTCTCCAATTTATGGAATATGGGTGGGTATAAGTACGTTCTAGCACTTCACAGGCTTTAACACCCATCTGCACAAGTCCTATGACATAGTCAGCTAACCAACTTGAAGACAATACTTGTCTCTGTGAACTTTCTCTAAAATTCACTATGTCTTCCAGCTCAGGCATGTTCCTCCTAGCATTAGCAAGGCCTCCTAATAGATCCTTTACCTGTTGGGTAATTTTCACTTGAATCCACTCCCCTTAGACACTGCAGTCAATGTACCCTCTGAAGCTTGTTACCGGATCCCCTCAGCTGCTGTGTTAAATACAAATTTGTGATCTCTACAGTAGGATGTGGCAGACAGTGTAGCTTAACTCTTAAAAGCACAAGCTCTGGACTTGAAATGATTATGATTGAATCCTGGTTCTACCATTTACCTGTTGGAAGACTTAAGCAAGTTGCTTAATATTTTTGGAATTCAATTTGCTCATCTGTAAAATGAAGCTAATAGCAGTACCTTCTTAGGACAGTTTTGTGAGAATTCAATGTGAAAATGTCTATTAATTCAAGCACTGTTCTATAGTATCTTGTTCATAAGAAACCTATGTTGATCTGTGTTCATCATCACTATCATGGTGATAGTAACCAAATTTATATTTGAAACACTCTTGTACTCAGCCCTGAAAATCCAGTCTAACGCAATAAGGCCAACACTTGTTTTTCTTCCTCATATATTTTTTGGTTTCCCGTGTCCAGATCCCTTTCTTAGCGCCCATCTCAGTTTATCCAAAACCCTAGCAAGAACACCATATCTCTAAGAGACCATGTCACATCTTTCCAAGTGGATGAGATTTTTCCCTCCTTTATAGAACTATTTTTGGGAAGCAGGGGGGAAATAGTATGAAAGTAATTTATAATCACTAATCAGTACTTGGTGTTCATTGGAAGGACTGATGTTGAAGCTGAAGCTCCAATACTGTGGCCACCTGATGCGAAGAACTGACTCATTTGAAAGGACCTTGATGCTGGGAAAGATTGAGGGCAGGAGGAGAAGGGGACGACAGAAGATGAGATGGTTGGATGGCATCACCAACTCGATGGACATGGGTTTGGGAGAACTATGGGAGTTGGTGATGGACAGGGAGGCCTGGCATGCTGTGGTTCATGGGGTCGCAAAGAGTAGGACACGACTGAGCAACTGAACTGAACTGAACAATTCATTATGTTATTACATATACTTTTCCTCAAATACCCCTATTAAATATCTGTAAATAGTGGGAATGGATATTGAGTCATGCTATTCAAAATTTTATTTTTCTGATTCCAAAACAGAATCACAAAAGAATATTTTGTCTAATTCTTGGTATTAATTAGGACATTCATTACAGACAAAAAAAATTAAATTTAAATAAGAGAAGATGGATTTTTTATCATAGAATGTTAGAAGTGCCTCTCAGAACTCAATTCTCAAAGAGGGGCTAGAACCAAAATTTTAAAAATTGCAGGGACTTTGTTCACATTCTCCTGAACGGTACTCAGAGTGCCCGTGGCTGAGGCACCTTGGGAACTTGTCAACAATTTTGGTGGTGTTTATTTGAGGGGCTTAACTGCTCAGTGGACAACTACAACTAGAACTAGAGGAGACAGCCTGGTTTGCTCAGTAGATGTCAAAATACTCAGAAGAAGTCACAGTCAGCAAAAGCTTCTGGGCCCTATGGGAGAGGAAGTATCTAAAAAATATAGCATCATAGCCTAGGTGGGGATCACATGATAGTTAATTCATTTGGGAGCAAGACATGGGGCTATAACCCTTGGTTGCCAAAATTACTTATGAGAGAAATTGAAGGTAAAATAAGCTTGATTTGTGGCCCACGTATACCCATGGAGTGAAATTTAAGTGAAGTTATATTAGTACTTCATGCATTTATTCTAAGAAATGGAAATATTTGCATTATGTAGAAGTTAAGGTTGTAATGGAAACCCCAAACACCACTTACCTAGATGTAGACATTCTAGATTTTAGACAACCAATCAATTTTAGTGGCATGACATACTGCAATGGTTTTAACAACATTCATTATCATCTCTTATATTGTCCCAAGACAATTTCTATGTTGTGTTTGGTTGGAATCAATAGGGTACCTACTAAGTCTGAAAAGACAGGTGGATATATAGTACATGATTTATTAATGCATTCTAATATCTCATAAAATAATCTATGCACATGGACTTTATGGACACCTTGCATTTTTCTATTCCCTTATCCTCAGACAGTGTGAAAACCATCTTGACCATCCTGTTCATACCCCTCCATTCCAGCACTTATCTTGTTGGATTGTTCCTCTATCAGCTCTTCACCTCCCGTAGATAGCAAATGCTTTGCAAGCAGAACCTTTCTTATTTACTGTTGTTTTCTCTCTCACACATAGACTCACCTTTAATTAGTTTCCCAAACTTTATATTTCTCTGTGGATATTTCTTCCCCTTCCCCTCTCCATGTCTCTGTTTTTCTTCTCAGCATCCCCTACCCCATGACTCTGGTTCTCTCTGCTCTGACTCTCCATCAAGCCAAGGGGTCATGATGATTTCTTGCCATTCCTTCCTACTAGGGATAGTTCTCAGAATTTCTAGTTATTCCTCAGTTCTGCTCACATGTTGATAACTAGCCCCTTCATTAAATTCTTTTCAATAAAACCCCTCTGAATGGAATTCTGTTTCCAGCTGTCATATTTTTTGAAGTATACAGGCTTTGTTATTTTACCTTTTCTCCCAACTTGTAATATATTTTAAAATCCAGCATCCTCAAAGTTTCCACAGTCAACTCAGAAGATTGGTTCCAGGTATAGAAAAGCTGTTCAACTACCTTGCTTTAGAATTTGAAACACATTCCTGCTCAGTAAATCAGTTTGGAAGTGTTAGGACCAAATATTAACAATGAAACTTCCTTCTTACTTTCTTTCCTTCAGAGTAAAGGTAAAAATAAGACAAACCAGAAGCTGTTCTCCAATCTGTGACCTATAGAACACTATTAAATCATCAGGTCAAATTAAAAAAAAAAAAAAAACAGTAGCTAATTAAGCTCCCTATAATTAAATTGGGGCTTTCCTGGTGGCGCAGAGGTTAAAGCTTCTGCCTGCAATGTGGGAGACCTGGGTTCGATCCCTGGGTCGGGAAGATCCCCTGGAGAAGGAAATGGCAACCCACTCCAGTATTCTTGCCTGGAGAATCCCATGGACGGAGGAGGTTGGTGGGCTACAGTCCACAGGTCGCAAAGAGTCGGACACAACTGAGCAACTTCACTTTCACATAATTCTAAATTCACTTCCTCTAAATTCTAAATGAATTTAGAGTTATGTATCTTCTTAGAATCATAATATATTTTTATACACATTGTGCCATTATTGAATAATGTGGTAATTTTTTTGTTCTGATGCTCAAATTTGGCCAGTGAGAGCCCCTTAAGTCTGATTTTGGTGTATTTCTTACATGTCCCCACTAGCTTTGGAGCATCTCCTAGGTTTGGGGGGTTTACTTTGTTTTTTGCCTGTCCCAGACTCGAAATTAGAAATTTCTTAAAAGAGTTTTCTCCCCCAATCAGTGTTTGTTTTTTTTTCCCTCCAAGAGATAATTTATATTTAGAAATCAAGATGTGTATAATTTATATTTAGAAATCAAGATCTGTACACTAATGTCATGGCTTCTAGATTATTTCAATAGAGCTAGAAAAAAATAGATATTTTTAAACAAATGAATTCCTACTAATGCCTCTGGTGAAGATCTCATCAGTGGATAGAAAACCTACTGTCTGAGAAGTTGCTGAAATAGAATGCTCACATGGTCTCAAACTATCACCCCTCAGGCTATTTGTATATTGATCGTAAAAGAAAAAGGGTGATTTTACAATGCAAAGATCTAGTGGATACCACCTTCATCAAATAATTCAGCTTCACATCGTGAGTAATGGAACAAACTGATCTTTGGGGGCTCAGATGTGATAGTGGTGAACTTGCCAAAAATGTTTGATCAGAGTAAATGATCATGTTAATACAAACTGTGGTACACGTGGCAACTGGCCTGGTCTGGTCTTAAACTTTTCCTTCAAGTGTCAATGAAAAAACAAAGATGGGTCAATTTCTCCATCAAAGAGATAATGATAGCCAAATCAAACGTGTGATGTTTTAAATTGGATTTAGGAATAAAAGTGATAAAGGGCATTGTGGAGGCGAGTGACGCAATCTGACTGTATTCAAATACTGCATATTAGATAATATTATTTACCTAGGTTACATTTATTGGGTTTGATAATGTTAATTTGGTTATGTAGAAGCATATTTGAGGCTTCCCAGGTGACTCAGTGGTAAAGAAACCTCCTGCAGTACAGGAGATGTGGGTTCAATCCCTGGGTCAGGAAGAACTCCAAGAAGAAGAAATGGAAACCCACTCCAGTATTCTTGCCTAGATAATCCCATGGATAGAAGAGCCCGGTGGGCTACAGACCAAGGGGTCGCAAATAGTCAGGTAGATTGAGTGACTAAATAACAACAACAGAAGCATATCCTCTTTCTGAAATAACTGTGGAGTATTCAGGTTGGGGGTGTGGAAACGGCATAATGTCTGCAATTTATTTCAAAATGCTTCAGCAATATATACATAGGAAAGAGAGAAATGAAATGGTAAAAAGGTTTACCATTACTAATCTAGGGGAAGGATTTTCACTGTACTAGTCTTTCAGCCTTCCCCCCCTCCCCCCAAAAAAAAAAATTGGAGGGAAAGTACAGAGAGTCAGGGTGAATATTTTAAAATAGAGGAAATTTGTGAGTATCAGTCAGCTTGGAGCATTAGCAACATTTTGTAATTGATTCTACAAAAATAAATAAATAAAAATAAAAAACCTTACACAGAACTACAAGGAAAGGGATTAATACTTCTTTTTAGATTAACATTTTGAAAATCACATAGCTTATTTTGCTCTAGAACTATAATAAGTACTTCATATGCAGAGTTAGTGTTCAGGCTGCCTAAATTTGGTAGCATTCCTATGTGGTAGGTACTATCATTCCTGTTGTGAGTAGGAGGAAAATTAGATTGAGAGAATTAAAGTACTTTGCCTAAGGCCCAAATTTAGTCTATGATAAAGCTTGATTCAGATTCCAGTCTACAGTCTTGAAATGCTCATTCACTTGACTAACAGATGAGAAAGGCTGGTTAAAGTCCAGAGTGTAGATTCTCTACTGAGCTGCTTCTGTCTACAACTGACTAGCTGTCTGATCTTGGAGTAGTTACCTAAAAAAGCATAATAATCATC
>NW_011491028.1:2568271-2568701 GCF_000754665.1 Bison bison bison | reverse complement strand
ATCATCATATTTATACTGTGGATTAGTTTGGAAGAGCTAAATCCATTAAAAACCCTTAGTACAGTATCTGGCAGTAATAAAGCCTTAATAACATTAGCCATTTGCAAGGATCATGTTTTCACATATATTATTACATTCTTATGTACTCTGAAAAATAATCATGCAAGATAGGTTCTTCTCTTTTTTTATAGCTACTAAATGGACAATGTATCATAAGTAGAGTCAAAATTTAACCCTAGGTCTGTAATACTTTCAAAGCCCATGCTCTTTCTGCTACACCACATAAGACTCTCCTAGAACTTCATCACCCTTGCATGGTCCTCTAAGTTCTGATTTTTATTCTTTAATTTATCAGAGGGATGTTTTGAGTTGGAGGGAAGCTTAAGAGGGATAATATATATATATATATATATATATATATATATATATA
>NW_011491028.1:2563105-2568171 GCF_000754665.1 Bison bison bison | reverse complement strand
TATACACGATTCATATTGGTTTACAGCAGAAACTAACACAACACTATAAAGCATTATACTCCAAGGTGTTTTTTTTTTTTTTTAAGTCTTCAGATAATTTAGCAAAATAGGGTGGAACAAAAAGAATTCATTACAGTTATGCTTCATATTATCTTTTCTTTACTATATAGAAAAGGGTTATCCATAAACACTCTCTTTGATTTTAGTTCAAAAGAATTATCTTTCAGAGCAATATAGGAATTAGAGTGATATTTTAATAAAGTAAAAATTATAGTGGGAATTAACAATTTTTAGAATAGCTAGTTCTGGTTTAGGCTTTAAATCCAGGAATATGCAGCATCCATTAAAGTGCTTTTAACTTAGAAGCATTTGAAGGCAATTTAGCAGTATTTATTTTATAAACTTAATAATTAAGGCCAAATAACAGTCAAGATGGGAGCCTATAATTAGAAGCTCCAGGTTATCACTAAACATACTTACATCATTGAAATTCAAAAGATGGCAACAGAATCAATACATGTTTTGGAGACGTCCTTTTACCTGTGAAGTGGTAAATGCATGAAATGAGAATCAGTGAACTTGCTTGAGTTTATACGCATATGTGTAGCTTGATCCAGAAGACTCTTTCAATATGAGTGTTTCATTTTGATTTTCATAAAACAAACAGGAAATAGTATAATCTTTTTTCTTTCTCCTTTAGCTTTTATGGCAAAATTCTATAATCTGCTTCTAACATTCTATATCATATAAAGAGATATTGCTTCCTACTGTGGAAGGGAGATAAGAAAGGCTTAAAGGTGAGATGGATACACTAATCGTTATATTGTTTATTAAGACATCAATGTCAATTATTTCAAAAATACTGATTATAGCAATCAAAACCTCCTTAGAGTTCATATAATGCCTTAAATTTGGTGACTTGGCACTTTATTCAATACAATCAGCATGTATTTTTCTAATATATTAAAGCATTTATCATATATCTGTGGTCATAGGAAAATCCATTTCAAAGTAAAAGGGCTAAGAAATGAAGATTAGATTATGATAACACTAACAGTAAATCACTAATCAGAAGCCATTCTTGTTTCAAAATCTTGCTCCTACTTTTTAAATTTTCTGAGTTTAATTTCTAGAACAGTTAATCAAGTGAAAAGAACAATCAACAGTGGTTTGTACGAAACTCTCAGTGAAAAAGTGAAACAGATATGCAAATAAACTTCATGAGTTACCAAAATGTTGCTCAAAGTCACATATACATCAGTCAAAATGAAGGTCTGAAAATTATAATTATATACTTGTAAATTAACCATTAATTTAAAAAAATTCTATGTGTTCCTAATATGCTTTCCTTATACTTCCTTCCCTCTACTCCCAGGTTTCTTTTGTAAAGATGGATTTTTGGTTCCTCCTGCTTCACTGTCTCTCCCCTGTCCTCTCCCTCTGGCTCTTGTTCCTCAGTGACATCTCTGCTTGGCAGATGTCCCCCCGCCTTCTTCTCCTGTCTGTCTGGGGCACAGCATGTCATTCCATCACAGGCTTGAATTCAGATCTCAATGCCCCTTCCCCTTCGTTCCCAGGACCTCTTTCCCATAGGTGAAAATCCTGCTAGCAATTAGCATGCCACAGAGACAACTTAAAAAAAAAAAAAAAAAGATTGTCTTTGTGATTAGAATGTTTCTATTAATTATAGGAATAGAAATTACTTGATCAGTTCTCACAGGACGCAAACTATTATAATTTTAAGTAGATGTAAAATTTTAAGTTTCTAACATTTTTTTTTCTACTTTGAGAGATCTTACAAATGTCACTGAATTAATATCTGTGTCATTTTTTCCCAAGGAAATTTAAGAGATTGTGCCCTCTTTAATCCAATCTATTTCCCACTTTACATTTAAAAAAAAATAAAGCCCAAAACATGTCTAGTTAATTCCTTAGGAATTTACTGTTCTTCAGATTTTTCTGTGCAATTTATTTGAAATGCAGATTTCGTGTTTTCCTTCCCAGACACCATGAGTCACCCAAAGACTGTGGAGTTGACATATCACATAAGTACCTGAGTATTTTGAGCAGGCAGCCCAGGTGAAGGAACACTCATATCATTAGCAGGGTCGTGAGATCAAGGGAAAACCATGGGATGCTTTAGAAACCTCTGTGTATTGGCTCCTTGTGGTAATATGAACATTCTGCCCAGGAGATTGGTCCTAATTACAATGCTGGTGTGGGGACCAAGAACCATAAAGGAGATTCAAGAGTTCAATTCTGCAATAAAGTTAGGAAAGAAATATGAACGGACAATAAATACTCTAAATGAAATGAATCTCATTAGTAAATAGTGAACAGCAACCTAAAGCAATAAGTGAATTATTTTCACCCATTTGGTTGTTAAAAACTAAAGATTGGCATTATCTACTGCTAGTTGGCTTAAAGCTCAACATTCAGAAAACTAAGATCATGGCATCTGGTCCCATCACTTCATGGCAAATAGATGGAGAAACAGTGGAAACAGTGGCTGACTTTATTTTTTGGGGCTCCAAAGTCACTGCAGATGGTGACTGCAACCATGAAATTAAAAGATACTCCTTGGAAGGAAAGTTATGAGCAATCTAGACAGCATATTAAAAAGCAGAGACATTACTTTGCCAACAAAGGTCCGTCTAGTCAAGGCTATGGTTTTTCCAGTAATCATGTATGGATGTGAGAGTTGGACCATAAAGAGAGCTGAGCGCTGAAGAATTGATGCTTTTGAACTGTGGTGTTGGAAAAGACTCTTGAGAGTCCCTTGGACAGCAAGGTGATCCAACCAGTCCATCCTAAAGGAAATCAGTCCTGAACGTTCATTGGAAGGACTGATGCTGAAGCTGTAACTCCAATACTTTGGCCACCTGATGCGAAAAACTGACTCATTTGAAAAGACCCTGATGTTAGGAAAGATTGAAGGCAAGAGGAGAAGGGGACAACAGAGGATGAGATGGTTGGATGCATCACCGACTCAATGGACATGAGTTTGAGTAAACTCGGAGTTGGTGATGGACAGGGAGGCCTGGTGTGCTGCAGTGCATGGGGTTGCAAAGAGTCAGACACAACTGAGCAACTGAACCTAACTGAACTGAACTGCTAGTAAAGATGTGAGGAATTGAATCCCCTAACAAACATTGATGGTAGGAATATAATATGGCAGAAACTATTAGAAGGCAATTAGCAGTACCTATCAGCTATAAAAGAAAGTGGTTTTTTATGGAAAATTTATATACATGCAGAAATGAATGTATAAGAATGTTCAGCATTTCTTTTTCTTGGAACAATACAAAATTGGGAACATATTGTCAATCAAGAAGGAAATAATTAAGACCCCAGGAATATGTGTGCTATAGTATAAAATCTTTGTAGAAGAATGTGACAAGCATCCATATATTTCATTTTGAAAACTCTCCAAGACATATTTAGTGGGTTAAAAAGAATTTAAAGCCAATTAATATAGAACTGTCCCATTTATACAAGAAGGGTAAATCTGAAGCATTTAATAATTATAACTAGGCAAGTGGAAGGATTGGGAAATAAAATCATAAAGAAGATTTTCAGCCTATATTTTAAAAAATGTTTTTACAATAAAAACACATTTATCATTTCTGAATTAAAAGGAGGTAGAAGAAAATAATTCAGAAATGATACATGGATGTGTTATTATTGTAAAAACATTTTAAAAGATATAGGCTGAAAGAAGAAATAAGAAGAAAATAAGCACCAAAGTTGAAAAATAAGCAGATTTTTTAATACAGCAAAGTGTCACTAATTTGGGGGCTTCCCTGGTAGCTCAGCTGGTAAAGAATCTGCCTGCAATGCAGGAGACCCTGGTTCAATTCCTTGGTCAGGAGGATCCTATGGAAAATGGATAGGCTAGCCACCCCAGTATTCATGGGCTTCTCTGGTAGCTCAAATTGTAAAGAATCCAGTGCATATGTGGGAGACCTGGGTTCAGTCCCTGGGTTGGGAAGAACCCCTGGAGGGAGGGCATGGCAACCCACTCCAGTATTATTTCCTGGAGAATCCCCATGGACAGAAGGGCCTACAGTCCATGGAGTTGCAAAGATTCAGACACAACTAAGCACACACACACATTTTCAGGAACTGGGAGAGGTTGGCTTACGGGGCATTGTTTTAAAAAATGTGTCTTAATCTTGATTTTTCAAGAGTAGTTGCCCTTATAAACTTTGTTCTTGTTAATTCCCTCAGGTGTATCCAACTCTGTTGCAACCCCGTGGACAATAACACACCAGCCTCCTCTGTTCATGGGATTCTCCAGGCAAGAATATTGGAGTGGGTTGACTAGAGATCTCTTCGAGAAAATTAGAGATACCAAGGGAACATTTCATGCAAAGATGGGCTCAATAAAGGACAGAACATGTATGGACCTAACAGAAGCAGAAGATGTTAAGAGGTGGCAAGAATACACAGAAGAATTGTACAAAAAAGATCTTCACAACCAAGATAATCACGATGGTGTGATCACTCACCTACAGCCAGACATCCTGGAACGTGAAGTCAAGTGGGCCTTAGGAAACATCACTACGAACAAAGCTAGTGGAGGTGATGCACTCCAGTTGAGCTATTTCAAATCCTGAAACATGATGCTGTGAAAGTGCTGCACTCAATATGCCAGCAATTTGGAAAACTCAGCAGTGGCCACAGGACTGGAAAAGGTCAGTTTTCCTTCTAATCCCAAAGAAAGGCAATGCCAAAGAATGCTCAAACTATTGCACAATTGCACTCTTCTCACAGGCTAGTAAAGTAATGCTCAAAATTCTCCAAGCCAGACTTCAGCAATGCATGAAAGTGGACTTCCAGATGTTCAAGCTGATTTAAGGAAAGGCAGAGGAACCAGAGATCAAATTGCCAGCATTTGCTGGATCATGGAAAAAGGAAGAGAGGTCCAGAAAAAAATCTATTTCTGCATTATTGACTCTGCCAAAGCCTTTGACTCTGTGGATCACAATAAACTGGAAAATTCTGAAAGAGATGGGAATACCAGACCACCTGATCTGCTTCCTGAGAAATCTGTATGCAGGTCA
>NW_011491028.1:2550150-2563005 GCF_000754665.1 Bison bison bison | reverse complement strand
AAATACAGGGTCAGTTCAGTTCAGTTCAGTTCAGTCGCTCAGTTGTGTCCGACTCTTTGTGACCCCATGAATTGCAGCACACCAGGCCTCCCTGTCCATCACCAACTCCCGGAGTTTACTCAAACTCATGCCCATCAAGTTGGGGTGATGCCATCCAGCCATCTCATCCTCTGTCGTCCCCTTCTCCTCCTGCCCCCAATCCTTCCCAGCATCAGAGTCTTTTCCAATGAGTCAACTCTTCGCACAAGGTGGCCAAAGTATTGGAGTTTTAGCTTCAGCATCATTCCTTCCAAAGAATACCCAGGACTGGGTGCTCTTTAGAATGGACTAGTTGTATCTCCTTGCAGTCCAAGGGACTCTCAAGAGTCTTCTCCAATACCACAGTTCAAAAGCATCATTTCTTCTGCGCTCAGCTCTCTTCACAGTCCAACTCTCATATCCATACATGACTACTGAAAAACCATAGCCTTGAATAGATGGACCTTTGTTGGCAAAGTAATGTCTCTGCTTTTCAATATGCTATCTAGGTTGGTCATAACTTTCCCAGGAAGCAACGATTAGAACTGGACATGGAACAACAGACTGGTTCCAAATAGGAAAAGGAGTATGTCAGGGCTGTATATTGTCACTGTGCTTATTTAACTTATATACAGAGTACATCATGAGAAAAGCTGGGCTGGATGAAGCACAAGTTGGAATCAAGATTGCCAGGAGAAATATCCATAACCTCAGATATGCAGATGACACAACCTTTATGGCAGAAAGTGAAGAAGAACTAAAGAGACTCTTGATGAAAGCGCAAGAGGAGAGTGAAAAAGTTGGCTTAAAGCTCAACATTCAGAAAACTAAGATCATGGCATCCGGTCCCATCACTTCATGCGAAATAGATGGGGAAACAGTGGAAATAGTGGCTGACTTTATTTTGGGGGGCTCCAAAATAACTGCAGATGGTGACTGCAACCATGAAATTAAAAGACACTTACTCCTTGGAAGGAAGGTTACGACCAACGTAGACAGCATATTAAAATGCAGAGACCTTACTTTTCCAACAAAGGTCCATCTAGTCAAGGATATGGTTTTTCCAGTAGTCATGTATGGATTGAGAATTGGACTATAAAGAAAGCTGAGAGCCGAAGAATCGATGCTTTTGAACTGTGGTGTTGGAGAAGACTTTTGAGAGTCCCTTGGACAGCAAGGGGATCCAACCAGTCCATCCTAAATGAAATCAGTCCTGAATGTTCATTGGAAGGACTGATGCTGAAGCTGAAACTCCAATAGTTTGGCCCCCTGATGTGAAGAACTGACTCATTGAAAAGAACATGATGATGGGAAAGATTGAAGGTGGAAGGAGAAGGGGATGACAGAGGATGAGATGGTTGGATAGCATCACTGACTCAGTGGACATGAGTTTGAGTAAACTCCAGAAGTTGGTGATGGACAGGGAGGCCTGGCGTGCTGCAGTCCATGGGGTCACAAAGACTCGGGTACGAGTGAGCGACTGAACTGAACTGACATTTCGGACTTCTCCAGGCGATCTTAGCAGGCAGATTCTTTACCGCTGAGTCACCTGGGAAGCCCCCCTTATAAACTAAGGTATAATTTAATAAATAAAATGAAGCATGTCAATAAAAAATTAATCCATGAAAGGCCATCTATATAATAATGTATCAGTATCAGAAAGAAAATGTTTGCCTAGAGGAATTGTTGATAAATTGCTTACCTATAGATACAAAAATAGAAAGTTAAACTTCAGGTTTGGAAATACTATATCTTTGGGGATATTATGGCTGCCTTTAAAATTTTTTTTCTTTCAACTTGGTTTCTATTGCTAATGATACTGGTCCAGTAAATAATCTAAAAGAATAGCAAGCCCAGAATTGTCATTTGATTAAAACCATTTGAAAACAATGCTTTTAATTCAAATTCTTCCTGCTTTAAGAAATTCACAGATTTATTTTTTAAAAAAGAGAGAGAGAAGAAGTCACTCTGAATGCAGAAAGAATTAGCTAGGCCATTTCAGAATTAAAGAGCCTGAATCAGTAAAATCTGGATTAGTATGGTTTCACTATTCCTTGCATCATTATTCCAAATTAAAGTTTTGCTTTTAAGTCACTGCTTATTGTCAGATAGAGACAAGCTTTTATTTTCATTATGCATTCATTGGTGGTTTTCACTTCCTAATATTACTTAGATTTAGAATCAGAAATAAATATAACTGTCTCTGGATATGCTTATTTATTTCTTTTAATCTGTTTGCATAACTGGATAACAGTTGTCATGTCAGATATGTTCTGACATGTTCTGTACTCTGTGGCGACACACATCTATGTCTACTCTGCAAGCACCGAGTCCAGTCTATGCTAAAAGTAAATGTAGTAACTTCTTAATACACACTCAACAGGTTTACTAAGTTGACAATGCCCTCCTACTATGTACTCGCATTGTGCATTTCATCACTAAATGTGATTTCATCACATTCATGAACGTGAGGTCGAATATAGCTGATGCAAGTCAGCTCTGAAGAAAGATCCTGGAAAAGTCATTCTGGAACTTAGCAACATATGGAATCACCTGGGGAGATTTAAAACCTCCCAGTGGCTGGGCTTCACTCCATATCTATTATAGTGGAATCTCCATTGGTGAGATACTGGGCGTCAGCTGTTTCTCAAGCATCCCAAGTGATCTGAATAACAGCTAAGGCTGAAAACCAGCGTGGTTGAGAACATGAAAGACTTTCAGAGCAGCAGCAGCCACAGCAAATCAGAAGAGCCAGAGGAAGTAGTAGAAGTAATAGTGCAAGGTAAAAGGAGCCACAGACATCATGCTGGATTAACAGGGCCGTTGATGTTTTGTTTAAAAGATAAAAACAAGATTTAGAGCACTAAATAAAGGCCCACAGTCCTTAAGACTTTGACACCTGTGCCTTTCATTGGAAATAAAATAATTAGAAGTTAGGCCACCTGTGTGTATTTTCTCACCTCAATGAGATCAAGGTTCAATTATTTAGAGAGTAGAGCCAAAAGAATTAGAAGATAGTAGAGATCAGCTTAAGCAGGTGGTTTACTGGTTTTCTTTCTTTTGTACTTAAACAACTTTCTACATATTCTCTGTGCCGATACAAGAGGACTGTGTCACCTGGCAGCCGCTGAACAAAGCTTTCAGGGTGATGGAATACGTGTCTGTTCATTCATTAAAAACAAAAACAAAAAAATATTAAACACCTTATGGCCACAGTAGATGTTTGAATACATGCTGTTGGAACACTAATTTCAGCCATTTTTAAGACCACAAGCTTTTCAAAAGTTTAACGGTTTTTAAATGTCCATTTAGGCACAGAAACCACAGATTTTGTTTTTTCTGGTTTTGTGTATGTGTGTGTGAAGAACAAACTAGGAGGTCTGAGGGAGTTGGGGACCAGAGGCAGCCTAGAAATGTGTGCTCACCCCTGAGCCCCACTGAGGGAGATTCTTTTTCTTAAAAGAGGGAATGCTTTTCCAGAAGCAGTGGGGGACACCCGTATCTTCGGCAGAGGTTAAGAGAATGGTTTATATAATTTTTTCAGTCCTCACTTTCCACTGTGTAAATGGCCACAACCTGATGTGGCTTGGAAGTGTGATCAAGAAACATTTAAATTGCCTGGGGGGGTGTGGGCGGGCGGGCGGGAATTCCACCAATGAAAAGACCCAGGAGTGGGCGGCGCAATCTGGCCCAGCCAATCCGGCTTGTCCTCGTGCCTGTCCCTCCTCCTCTCCACGCCAGCTTTCTTGTTCCCGATTCCCAACCCCCACCCCCCACCCCGCCCTCTTTCTCTTCTTGCCCTTCTGGTGCTCCAACCTCAAGTCCGGAGAACCAGTCTCTGGTCCCCTAGATATGCCATTGCCCCGCTGCACGACCTCTGGTCTTTCAAAGTCCGTGGACCTGTCTTCCACATTTGCTGTCAGGGAAAATAGACAGCTCTGTACCCTGCTGGCTGGGGTTTGGTCTGGAGAAGTGGAAAGTGGGGCAGGGCGCGGAAAAACTTCATTTTCGTTACTATGAATTTATTTAGGTAATTTCGGTAAACTAGTTTTGGAAACTAGTCGTTTGTGATAACCAGTAGTGACATGAGACCTTTTGAATGGACTTGAGCCACGCTTCCACCTTTGCTTATGATTGACAGTGACTATGACCAAAAACATCAACTCCGGTCTTCACCTAATCTCCCTCCCTGCATCACGTAACAGAGATAATTTGTCCCGGATGAAGATCTTGAGACTTAGAGATCATACTGTGAAATTTTTTGAGTCTATAAAAAAGTTGGCATCAGAAATGCCTTGTGTGGTTAAAGCGAAGCTTTGCTTCTGTCTTTGGCTTCTTACCTAAAGTGGGACTCAGGTGAGTTTGGACTCTCCATTTGAAAATTTTGATGAAAAACGACTGGGGTCTGGTTTTATAGCTCATTTAAAACTTTTTTAAAACTAAATTTGGTGTCTTTGCTATTAAGACGATAACTATAGACAAGTTGCTTTGGTTTGGTTTAAGAAAAATTGACTGATAGCTCATATTCAGTCTTGTCATCTGTGTTCAAATCTCTTAAGCAGTTCATGCAACTTTTGGTTAATCCAGATTAATCTAGTTGGAAAAAGCAGCCTGTCATCACCTAAGAAACAAACATTTAAATAGACTCAATCAATGACCACCATAATTATAAATTCTGAAGCCTCAAGTTAAGTCTTCCCTTTCCTCCCCACCTGCTCCTTTCCCATTTTCTTTTAATTGACAGATAACATTAACTTCAGGTGTACAATACAATGATTTGATATTTATGTATATTGCAAAATTATTACAGTAAGTCTAGTTAACATCCATCACCGTACAATCACATGTTATTTATTTTTTTTTTTTGATAAGCACTTTTAAGATCTACTCTTGGAAACTTCACATGCACAACACAGTATTATTAAGTATGCTAAGTCACTTCAGTCGTGTCCGACTCTGTGCGACCCCATAGATGGCAGCCCACCGGGCTTCCCTGTCCCTGGGATTCTCCAGGCAAGAGCACTGGAGTGGGTTGCCATTTCCTTCTCCAATGCATGAAAGTGAAAAGGGAAAGTGAAGTCGCTCAGTCGTGTCTGACCCTCAGCAACCCCATGGACTGCAGCCTTCTAGGCCCCTCCGTCCACGGGATTTTCCAGGCAATAGTACTGGAGTGGGGTGCCATTGCCTTCTCCGATTATTAAGTATAGTCACCATCATATACCTTACATTCCTATGACTTTATTTTGTAGCTCAAAGTTTATTCTTTTTAATCCCCTTCACTCTACTTCTGCCTCTGGCAATCAGCCATCTGTTCTCTGTATTACTGAACTTTGTTTAATTTTTTAGATTCCACATGTAAGTGAAATCACAGGGTATTTCTTTGACATATTTCACATAACATAATGCCCTCAAGGTTCATCCATGTTGTACAAATGGCAAAATTTCATTCTTTTTTTATGGCTGAATAATATTCCTGTGTGTACCACATTTTTGTTAGCCGTTCATCAATTGATAGATAATTAACTTGCTTCTATATCTTGGCTTTGTAAATAAAGTTGCAGTGAACATGAGGGCTGGGGTGTGTGTGTGTGCATATGTCTTTAAGTTAGTGTTTTCGTTGTCTTCAGATAGATCCCCAGAAGTGGAATTGCTAGGTCATGTGATAGTTCTTTTTAAATTTTTTGAAGAATCTCCATTTTCTTTTCCATAATGGTTGCACCAGTTTACACTCACACTGACAGTGCATTAAGAGTCCCCTTTCCTCCTGCCCAATGCTTGGTATTTGTCTTTTTTTAAATTAATTTTTATTGTAATATAGTTGCTTTACAGTGTTCTGTTGTTTTTAATTTTCTATTGGCATGTAGACTGGGGTGTCTTTTTTTGCTATAACCATTCTGACAGGTGTGAAATGATAGCTCATTGTGGTTTTGATTTGCATTTTCCTGATTAGTGATGTTAAACATATTTCCCCATAATAGTCTCTTGTGATCCTTTGTATTTTATTGGTTGTAATATTTCCTCTTTCATTTCCGATTTTTGAGTCCTCTCTCTCTCTCTCTTTTTTTTTTTTTGATAAGTCTAGCTAAAGGTTTGCCCATTTTTAGCTTTAAAAAAATGGATCAGCTTAGTTTCACTGATTTTTTAAATTGTCTTTGTGGTCTCTGTGGTTTAGAAATGACTGATTTTTGAATTGCCTTCTATGCTTTGGAAAGAACATTTTGTGAAGTCAGCACACAGCAATAGTAATAATAGTGCTAATGTGTGTATTCCCCTCTCAGACCATAAATTGCTCTGTTAAAAATAATTTAACTGGTACTTTAGCAGAGCATGCTATGATGAGTCTCTTCAGCTAATAAATCATACCATGTTAAACTCACTTAAATCCCTACTTTTCAACTAATAAAGTTATAATTCATCCTGCTCAATTCAGCTATGTTTTGATGAGTAGGGATAGGAAACATTAAAATACCCATATATTATTCTTACTCCTTTTCAACTTTCCCATTCGATGGAAACTTACTTTAAAAACTTGTATTGGTCCCAGTCTCAGGTTTTAACACACAGGTTATGAAAGATTCTCAAATTAAGAAATACTCTAAGCATTCTCAGTGCTAGCTGCAATCCTATGGAGACAAGCTTAGGTCTAAAAATTCAGATCTAAATTTGTTTCAGAGTTAACATGGCATTCTACAAGTCTATTTCAGAATTAAGGTGGAAACATCAATACTTCTGCTTCTTTGCCTGAAGAAGGCAGAAACTAGTGATAGTGGTTCCCAAACTTGTTTCCATTAGAATCAGCTGTCAAAATTCCAAAACTGTTAAACATCAGACCAGTCAGTCACAATCTCTGGGCAAGGATCACAGGCATCTGTAGCTTTTAAAGCTTTCCAGGTGACCCCTATGTGACAAAAAAAAAATCGGGACCTGTGAATTAATGGCATCCACAAATTTTTTAGTTTCGTCTCAAGTATTGAATCTACCATTCTGTCTCTTGAATGGTAGAGTCTATAATAATGAAAATATCTTTTTATGGTCAACCTACAGGAACAAGTGAGGCCAGAGGAATCTCTGTGGTTACTTTATCTCAATGAATGTAAATTGAAGCAGAAAGTAAAATTTCTCTTTTGAAAGCCATGAAAAGTCAAGCCATCCATTAAGTTTTTCTCAAAACCATCTAATCATTATTATATAAGCAAAATACATGAGATTATTTTATAGCAGAAAAATTATTACCTATTTTAATGTTTTGTGATTAATTTTCATTTTTGATCAGATTATGTCTGTAATAAGTACCAAAGCAATGACAGATAAAGTAAATCAGGAAGTAATTTTTGTCTAAATTATAATAATTATGATTTAATAATTTTATTAGAGTTAGCTTTATTACCTAACTTTATTAATTACTGAATCCTTTGTAACTGGGTAATTAAAATTTATTTAATGCTCTTAAATGTCCTGTTATAGAAAAAAATGATGTAGTTACTGAGCCTTTTTATACTTACATATATTACAAATAATAGACATATCTGTTCAGGGTTGAAAGAACACAGAAGTTTATTGATTCATTTAACAAGGCCTTTATGATTAAATGATCTCCAAGATGGCAGAGTAGAAGGACATGCACTCATCTTCTCCTGCAAGAACTTCAAAATTACAATTTGCTGCTGATCAACCATCAACAGGAGAATGTTGGATCCCAACAAAAAAAGATACCCTACATCCAAGGGCAAAGGAGAAGCCCCAGCAAGATGGTTGCTGCTGCTGCTGCTGCTAAGTCACTTCAGTCGTGTCCGACTCTGTGTGACCCCATAGATGGCAGCCCATCAGGCTCCAACGTCCCTGGGATTCTCCAGGCAAGAACACTGGAGTGGGTTGCCATTTCCTTCTCCAATGCATGAAAGTGAAAAGTGAAAGCGAAGTCACTCAGTCATGTCCAACTCTTAGCGACCCCGTGGACTGCAGCCTACCAGGTTCCTCTGTCCATGGGATTTTCCAGGCAAGAGTACTGGAGTGGGGTGCCATTGCCTTCACATTTAGAATCAAACCCCATACCCACCAGAGATGCTCAGAGGGCTCAAGCAAAACCTGTGTGCACCAGCAGACCCCACAGAGACTGAGCTAGACCTCCCTTTGAGTGTTTCAGTATCTCTTTCAGATGTACAGGTCAGCAGTCACCTGCCACAGGGTCAGGGGCTCTGGGTACAGCAGACCAGGGTATGGCATAAGCCCTCTTGGAGGAGGGCACCATTAACCCCACCATAGAGCCACCAGAACTTACACAGGACTGGGAAAAAGACTCTTGGAGGGCATAAACAAAAACTTGGGCTCATCAGAACGCAGGAGAGAGGAGCAGTGACCCAACAGGAGACTGACCTAGACTTGCTCATGAATGTCCAGAAGTCTCTGGGGAGGCATGAGTGCAGCAGTGCCTGCAGCGGACCTTTTGAAGGAGGTCACCATTATCTTCATTATCTCTACCATAGTTTGACCTCAGGTCAAACAACAAGGAGAGAACACAGCCCTGCCCAACAACAGAAAATTGGATTAAAGATTTACTGAGTATGGCCCTGCCCATCAGAATAAGACCCAGTTACCCTTAGTCTCTCCCATAAGCTTCCATTAGCCTCTTATCCTTATCCATCAGTTCAGAACAGTTGCTCGGTCATGTCTGACTCTTTGCGACCCCATGAACTGCAGCATGCCAGGCACCTGTCCATCACCAACTCCCGGAGTTTACTCATGTCCATTGAGTTGATGATGCCATCCAACCATCTCATCCTCTGTCATCCCTTTCCCTTCTTGCCTTCAATCTTTCCCAGCATCAGTGTCTTTTCAAATGAGTTAGCTCTTCGCTTCAGGTGCCCAAAGTATTGGAGTTTCAGCTTCAACATCAGGCCTTCCAATGAATATTCAGAACTGATCTCCTTTAGGATGGACTGGTTGGATCTCCTTGCAGTCAAGGAGATCTCAAGAGTCTTTTCCAACACCACAGTTCAAAAGCATCAGTTCTTCTGTGCTCAGCGTTCCTTATAATCCAACTCTCACATCCATACATGACTACTGGAAAAACCATAGCCTTGACTAGACGGACCTTTGTTGGCAAAGTAATGTCTCTGATTTTTAATATGCTCTTTAGATTGATCATAACTTTTCTTCCAAAGAGTAAGTGTCTTTTTATTTCATGGCTGCAATCACTATCTGCAGTGATGTTGGAGCCCAAAAAAATAGTCTGCCACTGTTTCCACTGCTTCCCCATCTGTTTCCCATGAAGTGATGGGACTGGATGCCATGATCTTAGTTTTCTGAATGTGGAGCTTTAAGCCAACTTTTTCACTCTCCTCTTTCACTTTCATCAAGAGGCTCTTTAGTTCTTCTTCACTTTCTGCCATAAGGGTGGTATCATCTGCATATCTGAGGTTATGGATATTTCTCCCAGCAAACTGGATTCCAGCTTGTGCTTCATCCAGCCCAGCATTTCTCATGATGTACTCTGCATATAAGTTAAATAAGCAGGGTGCCAATATACAGCCTTGTTGTACTCCTTTTCCTATTTGGAACCAGTCTGTTGTCCCATGTCCAGTTCTAACTGTTGCTTCCTGACCTGCATGCAGATTTCTCAAGAGGCAGGTCAGGTGGTCTGGTATTCCCATCTCTTTCAGAATTTTCCACAGTTTGTTGTGATCCATGTAGTTAAAGGCTTTGGCATGTCCATCAAAGGGCAGAAAGAATGAAAACCACAGTCCAGAAAACTTAACCAATCTGATCACATGAACCACAGCCTTGTCTAACTCAATGAAACCATGAGGGCTACTCATGATGTAAGAGTCATGGTGGAGAGTTCTGACAAAACATGGTCCACTAGAGAACAAAATGGCAAACCTTCATTATTCTTGCCTTGAGAACCTCATGAAAAATATAAAAAGGCAAAAAAAAATAGGACACTGAAAGATGAACTCCCCAGGTCAATAGATGCCCAATATGCAACTGGAGAACAGTGGAGAAATAATTCCAGAAAGAATGAAGAAACAGAGCCAAAGCAACAACAATACCAGTTGTGGATGTGACTGCTGATGGAAGTAAAGTCCAATGCTATAAAGAGCAATATTGCATAGGAGCCTTCAATGTTAGGTCCATGAATCAAGGTAAATTGGAAGTGGTCAAACAGGAGATGGCAAAAGTGAACATTGATATTTTAGGAATCAGTGAACTAAAATGGACTGGAATGGGTGAATTTAACTCAGGTGAACATTGTATCTGGAGAAGGCAATGGCACCCCACTCCAGTACTCTTGCCTGGAAAATCGCATGGACGGAGGAGCCTGGTGGGCTGCGGTCCATGGGGTCGCTAAGAGTTGGACACGACTGAGCAACTTCTTTTTCCCTTTTCACTTTCATGCATTGGAGAAGGAAATGGCAACCCACTCCAGTGTTCTTGCTTGGAGAATCACAGGGATGGGGGAGCCTAGTGGGCTGCCATCTATGGGGTCGCACAGAGTTGGACACGACTGAAGTGACTTGGTGGTGGCGGCACAACATTGTATCTACTACTGTGGGCAAGAATCCCTTAGAAGAAATGGAGTAGCCCTCATACTCAACAAAAGAGTCCAAAATTCAGTACTTGGACGCAATCTCAAAAACAACAGAATGACCTCTATTTGTTTCCAAGGCAAACCATTCAGTATCACAGTAATCCAAGTCTATGCCCCAACCAGTAATGCTGAAGAAGCTGAAGTTGAAGGGTTCTATGAAGACCTACAAGACCTTCTAGAACTAACACCCCCAAAATATGTCCTTTTCATTATAGGGGACTGGAATGCAAAAGTAGGATATCAAGAGATAACTGGAGTAACAGGCAAATTTGGCCTTGGGTACAAAATAAAGCAGGGCAAAGGATAACAGAGTTTTGCCGAGAGAACACACTGGCCATAGAAAACACCCTCTTCGAACAACACAAGAGAAGATTCTACACATGGACATCATCAGATGGTCAATACCAAAATCATATTGATGATATTCTTTGCAGCCAAAGATGGAGAAACTCTATACAGTCAGCAAAAACAAGACCCAGGGCTGACTGTGGCTAAGATCATGAACTCCTTATTGTAAAATTCAGACTAAAAGAAAGTAGGAAAAACTACTAGACTATAAAGGTATGACCTAAATCAAATCCCTTACGATTATATAGTGGAAGTGACAGATAGATTCAAGGGATTAGATCTGATAGAGTACCTGAAAACTATGGATGGAGATTCGTGATTTTGTCTGGGAGGCAGTTATCAAGGCCATCCCCAAGAAAAATAAATGCAAAAAGGCAAATGGTTGTTTGAGGAGGCCTTACAAATAGCTGAGAAAAGAAGAAAAGCTAAAGGCAAAGGAGAAAAGGAAAGATATTCCCATTTGAATACAGAGTTGCAAAGAATAGCAAGGAGACATAAGAAAGCCTACCTCAATGATCAATGCAAAGAAATAGAAGAAAACAATAGAATGGGAAAGAATAGATATCTCTTCAAGAAAATTAGAGATACCAAGGGAATATTTCATTCAAAGATGGGCACAATAAAGGAAAGAAATGGTATGGACCTAACAGAAGCAGAAGACATTAAGAAGTGGCAAGAATACACAGAAGAACTATACAAAATAGATCTTCATAACCCAGATACCCATGATAGTGTAATCACTCACCTAAAGCCAGACATCCTGGAATGAGAAGTCAAGTGGTTCTTAGGAAGCATCACCACGAACAAAGTAGTGGAGGTGATGGAATTCCAGTTGAGCTATTTAAAATCCTGAAAGATGATGATGTTGCAGTGCTGCACTCAATATGCAAGCAAATTTGGAACACTCAACAGTGGCCAGAGGACTGGAAAAGGTCAGTTTTCATTCCAATCCCAAAGAAAGGCAATGCCAAAGAATGCTCAAATACTACGCATTTGCACTCATCCCACATGCTAGCAAAGTAATGCTCAAAATTCTCCAAGCCAGGTTTCAACAGTACATGAACTTCCAGATGTTCAAGCTGGATTTAAGAAAGGCAGAGGAACCAGAGATCAAACTGCCGACATCCGTTGGATCATCAAAAAAGCAAGAGAGTTCCAGAAAAACATCTACTTTTGCTTTATTGACTACGTCAAAGCCTTTGACTGTGTGGATCATAATAAACTGTGGAAAATTCTGAAAAAGATGGGAATACCAGACCACCTTACCTGCCTTCTGAGAAACCTGTATGCAGGTCAGAAAGCAGCAGTTAGAACTGGACATGGAACAACAGACTGGTTTCAAATCAGGAAAGGAGTATGTCAAGGCTGTATATTGTCACCCTGCTTATTTAACTTATGTGCAGAGTACCTCATGCAAAATCTGGGCTGGATGAAACACAAGCTGGAATCAAGATTGCCAGGAGAAATATCAATAACCTCACATATTCAGATGACACCACCCTTAAGGCTGAAAAGGAAGAGGAACTAAAGAGCCTCTTGATTAAAATGAAAGAGGAGACTGAAAAAGCTGGCTTAAAGCTCAACATTCAGAAAACTAAGATCATGGTATTGTGTCCCATCATTCATGGCAAATAGATGGGGAAACAATGGGAACCATAAGAGATTCTATTTTGTTGGGCTCCAAAATCACTGCAGATGGTGACTGTAGCCAAGAAATTAAAAGACGCTTGCTCCTTGGAAGAAGAGCTATGACCAACCTAGAGGGCATATTAAAAATCAGAGACATTACTTTGCCAACAAAGTCCATCTAGTCAAAGCTATGGTTTTTCCAGCAGTCATGTATGGATGTGAGAGTTGGACTGTGAAGAAAGCTGAGTGCTGAAGAATTGATGCTTTTGAAC
>NW_011491028.1:2547440-2548973 GCF_000754665.1 Bison bison bison | reverse complement strand
GCCTTACAAATAGCTGTGAAAAGAAGAGAAGTGAAAAGCAAAGGAGAAAAGGAAAGATATAAACATCTGAATGCAGAGTTCCAAAGAATAGCAAGAAGAGATAAGAAAGCCTTCTTCAGCAATCAATGCAAAGAAATAGAGGAAAACAACAGAATGGGAAAGACTAGGGATCTCTTCAAGAAAATCAGAGATACCAAGGGAATATTTCATGCAAAGATGAGCTTAATAAAGGACAGAAATGGTATGGACCTAACAGAAGCAGATGATATTAAGAAGAGATGGCAAGAATACACAGAAGAATTGTACAAAAAAGATCTTCACGACCCAGATAATCACGATGGTGTGATCACTGACTTAGAGCCAGACATCCTGGAATGTGAAGTCAAATGGGCCTTAGAAAGCATCACTATGAACAAAGCTAGTGGAGGTGATGGAATTCCAGTTGAGCTATTCCAAATCCTGAAAGATGATGCTGTGAAAATGCTGCGCTCAATATGCCAGCAAATTTGGAAAACTCAGCAGTGGCCACAGGACTGGAAAAGCTCAGTTTTCATTCCAATCCCAAAGAAAGGCAATGCCAAAGAATGCTC
This sequence comes from Bison bison bison, assembly GCF_000754665.1. Classification (NCBI taxonomy): domain Eukaryota; kingdom Metazoa; phylum Chordata; class Mammalia; order Artiodactyla; family Bovidae; genus Bison; species Bison bison. The sequence continues at coordinate 2,548,383 of NW_011491028.1, read as the reverse complement.
AAACTACCGCACAATTGCACTCATCTCACACGCTAGTAAAGTAATGCTCAAAATTCTCCAAGCCAGGCTTCAGCAATATGTGAACCGTGGACTTCCTGATGTTCAAGGTGGTTTTAGAAAAGGCAGAGGAACCAGAGATCAAATTGCCAACATCCACTGGATCATGGACAAAGCAAGAGAGTTCCAGGAAAACATCTATTTCTGCTTTATTGACTATGCCAAAGCCTTTGACTGTGTGGATCACAATAAACTGTGGAAAATTCTGAAAGAGATGGGAATGCCAGACCACCTGATCTGCCTCTTGAGAAATCTGTATGCAGGTCAGGAAGCAACAGGTAGAACTGGACATGGAACAACAGACTGGTTCCAAATAGGAAAAGGAGTTCGTCAAGGCTGTATATTGTCACCCTGTTTATTTAACTTATATGCAGAGTACATCATGAGAAACGCTGGACTGGAAGAAACACAAAGTGAAATCAAGATTGCCAGGAGAAATATCAATAACCTCAGATATGCAGATGACACCACCCTTATGGCAGAAAGTGAAGAGGAACTCAAAAGCCTCTTGATGAAAGTGAAAGAGGAGAGTGAAAAAGTTGGCTTAAAGCTCCACATTCAGAAAACGAAGATCATGGCATCAGGTCCCACCACTTCATGGGAAATAGATGGGGAAACAGTGGAAACAGTGTCAAACTTTATTTTTTTGGGCTCCAAAATCACTGCAGATGGTGACTGCAGCCATGAAATTAAAAGACGCTTACTCCTTGGAAGGAAAGTTATGACCAACCTAGATAGCATATTCAAAAGCAGAGACATTACTTTGCCAACAAAAGTTCGTCTAGTCAAGGCTATGGTTTTTCCTGTGGTCATGTATGGATGTGAGAGTTGGACTGTGAAGAAGGCTGAGCGCCAAAGAATTGATGCTTTTGAACTGTGGTGTTGG
>NW_011491028.1:2514933-2547340 GCF_000754665.1 Bison bison bison | reverse complement strand
CAAAGAATTGATGCTTTTGAACTGTGGTGTTGGAGAAGACTCTTGAGAGTCCCTTGGACTGCAAGGAGATCCAACCAGTCCATTCTGAAGGAGATCAGCCCTGGGATTTCTTTGGAAGGAATGATGCTGAAGCTTAAACTCCAGTACTTTGGCCACCTCATGTGAAGAGTTGACTCATTGGAAAATACTCTGATTCTGGGAGGGATTGGGGGCAGGAGGAGGAGGGGACGACAGAGGATGAGATGGCTGGATGGCATCACTGACTCGATGGACGTGAGTCTGAGTGAACTCCAGGAGTTGGTGATGGACAGGGAGGCCTGGTGTGCTGCGATTCATGGGGTCGCAGAGTCGGACATGACTGAGCAACTGATCTGATCTGATCTGATCTGAATAAAAGGAATCTGGGACTTCATGAGACAAAACTGGTACTAGGAGAAAATGGGGGGTGACTCCAGTGAAGGGTTTTCATTTTTGTTTGTTTCATACAAATTTGAAGTTGAGTAGAAATGAGTTTTTACAAAGAAGTGTCTGCAAACATAAAAAATTAGCACCTGGAGTTACCATTTTTACCACCATTGGCATAAAGTGAGCTTTGGGACCATAAGCATAGACTTCTCAGTCATCACTCTGCCACTTCCTAGCTCTGTGACATGAATGATACCAGTTTATCTCTAAACATCTCCTGTCTCATTGCCTTGTTGATTACAGAGAACATGTGCATATACACGTGCTAGGGTTTTGAATGAATCATACGCAGTGAGACTCCCCAAGTTCAAGTACTGGTATATGAGTGCTCAACCACTAGCTCCTTCTTTACACAGAACCCCTTTACACAGATGGCTATTGTGTTGAAAGTAAAGCAATTAAAGGACACATAGCAGTGGGTTCTAAAATTAGATGTACAATACCAATCAATGGAAAAGCTTAAAAGTGTGTAGCCTAATCCCAAGAGATTTTGACGCAGTAGCTCTTGTAAGGGGCCCATGTGTTTCATGAAACATCATGTGTTTCAGAAGGTGAGCTGAGTTTAGAAACCACTTACCTAAGAAAGTTATAAAATTACCATCCCTTTTGAAATGTAATCAGAGCATATATAGGAGTAAAATTCAGTACCTTAACTTCTGATTGAACCTAAACTGGCAAGGAAAATCCATTCCTGATAACATGAGACACATCACATTGTGATGTAGTTACAGCATCTTGAATTAATATGTCAGCTGAAATGATTTTCAGTCAAGGATACACTGAAAACTCCCACATTGAAGTTGATGCATGATTGTAGAACAACCACCACTTATTACTCTCATACTTATGCCAGGCACTATCCTAAGATCTAAAACTATGTAAAAATTCAACCTTGACTCCAAGTTCTACCTCAAAGCTGTGAGCTCATCAATTTTGGGCTCTAAGAAAAACAGTCTCTTAAACATTGAACTTAGGTGTGTATGTGTGTATCAGCAATTTTTAGCTCTTCAGGATGAATCCTATGCCAGGTTTTTTTTCTTCTGGAAGTTGAAACCACTCAGCCCTCATTTGTTAATAACTACATCTATGGTTATCATTTGCTGTCACTACACAAGGTATAATTTGAAGGATGGACTTAAAGGAAAAACAGCTATAAACAGAATGCAAGAACATTTGTGAAATTGTACACATTGTGTATAGGTGACCTGATAAGTGAACTTAAATGCAAGTATTTTGCCATATTGTAGTTATATTACTGTGTAGAAAGCATTCTTCTAGACGGGAGAAATAGCGTAAAAATATAATAGTGACTTTCAATTTTTCTGGGAATTAATTTATTAAACTACTTATCTAATGAAAGAGATGATAATTTTTAAACTTAAAGCAGTTCAACAATTTTATTAATTTAATCTTTGACTTCTTTTTTCTTCTAAACACAAAAGAAAGACCATAGAGGGTGTTACATTTCAAATATATCTTTATATAGAATTTCAAGTTTTTCAATTCAGAAACTTGACATACTGCATTTTCCAAGTCACCAGATAAATCTTTAGCCCATTTTAAGTATACTGTTAAGTAACTTGGGCTTCCCAGGTAAGAGATGCAGGTTTGATCTTTGCATTGGGAACATCTCCTGGAAGAGGAAATGGTAACCTACTCTAGTATTCTTGCTGGAAAATTTCATGGAGAGAGGAGCCTGGTGGGCTGCAGCCTGTGAGGTCATAAAGAGTAGGAAGCAACTGAGAACACACAGAGTTACATTAAGTAACTTACAGGATGCAAAAACTTTAGATGGTTGAATACCCATCCATACTCATAGTGTTAAGAACCTAGAATTTGGAGCAGACTCTGTTTTGAAATTCTGGCTGCCACTTAATAGCTACACAATCTCAGGCAAATGCCATAAGTTTTCTTAGTTTCTGTTTCCTCATCTTTAAAATAAGAGTAATAAACATACCTCCCTCATAGAGGTCCTGTGAGAATGAAACAAATATATATATATATATATGTATATATATGTATATATATATATATATATGTATTGTTCATCTTTGGTACCTGAAAGATGCTCTCAAAAATTACTATAATCATTTCCTGCCACTTATATTCCTTAGTTGGGAGGAGGTTTTATTCGTACAGGCCCCAGTTATGAAAAAGTAGTTAATTGAATTCCTATTACTGATCAGCACGTTGATGCCTGCTTTCATATTTTCATATGAATGGTAACAATATGAATTCATTTGCACCCCACATTTTCATGCCCTTATTGTTATCAATGGCAGGCTGGTAGAGTTTTGGAGAAGAAAGGGAAGGAGAAATGTAAATCCGGGTATTGGTTAAAGTAAAACAAAAATCCTAAATCTCAGTGGCATATCACAGTTAAGTTTACTTCTTGTTCATATAAATGGAGAATGGGGACAAGAGAATCTGTTCCTGCTGCTGTTTAGAAATGCATGCTGAGAGTGGTTGGCTCTTTCACTAAATTGCAGGGCTGTCATTATCTCCCTGGAGATTCACAGATGGAGGAAAAGCTAGTGAGGTGTCTCTAAGCAAATATCCCCTTGGCCAAGTTCGGTCACATGACTGCAACGAAGGTTGGGAAACATGCTTAGGAGGAAAGGGAAACTAGTTTGGTAAATAGATAACAGTTTCAGCCACAGGGTCTGAAAGGACACATCTGGGAGGATGCAGCTACAAAAAAGTTTAGTATTCATACAGAATGGGAAAAAAATGAAGACATTGACAGTCTTATGGAAAAGAGTAAGGGAGTAGATGAGAAGGGATGAATGAAACTGGAAATAGAAATAGCATTTCTTAAAGGGAGAGGGAATGATGGTGTGAGGAGCAGTGAGGAGAAAGTTGCTGAATGAAGTGTTAATATAAGAAAAACATTGGATAGTTTCTGAATTTTGCCAGACAGTGGCCCATGTGTAGAAAAGTGGAAGTTCTGGCTTTTTTGTTTGTTTTAAACATATTCTGCAATATGACTCCTGAGTGTCGAACCTAGTACTTATGCCTACTTGATCATAAAGATAATTAAGACTGGTGATAAAACAGTGAAATGTGTAGAGATCCCTGAATAAAGAATTTCCATCTTCCTTGTCTCTAGCTTTCTGTTTAGGTTAGGTATAAAATCCAGTGCCCTTGCCTGTGAGATTAAAACCCAGCCTGTCTGAGAAGGCTAACTATATTGTCAGGAAGGTGAGATTTTTCTCACCAATAAAGATGTCTAAGCTAAAGGCCATGTCCTGCTTTGGTAGTTTATGTATTTGTATGATTTATGTATCATGTCAAACAGTCTATCACAATGTTTAATTGTTGATAAATATAAAGTTTTTGGAATATGGAAGCTCATAGGAAACAGTGTATCTGTTAAGATGGAATTGCTATTTTATTCCTTTTGTCTAGTCCCCTTTCCTTCTTTTGGTCCTCAATCTCCAGGATCTAATGCCTGATGATCTGAGGTAGAACTGATGTAATAATAATAGAAAATAGTTGCATAATAAATGTAATGCGCTTGAATAATCCCCAAACCATCCCCCACCCCTGACAGTGGAAAAATTGTCTGCCATGAAGGTTGGAGACCGCTGCTTTAAAGAGTGTTAGTATGTTTTGTAATTTTACTGAAATTTGTACAAAAACTCTGTTTCCCTTATTCATTGTTCCTTCATTCAGCAAATACTTGCTGAAGGTCTTCTCTGTACCAGATAAGGGTCTCCCAGTCAGTATCCTCGTATGGAAAATAATTTTGTCAGTGAGGGGAGGGTATGTTTTTCTGTACTTTCTGGGCAATTCAGGGAGGAGAAACTCTGCACTGCCAGTAACATTCCTAATTAGAATGAAGTGTATCAAGATATCTGCCTAATATGTCCAAAACTTTATAAGAATCCAAGTTTTAGTTTATATTTTCTACTAATAGTCATCTCTTGCCTGTTTATTATAGAAAAATGGAAAACAATGAAAAGTAAGATTAAATATCAATAGTTCTCATAATCCTATCTTCCAGATATGGTTGTCTAGATGAACATATTTGATGTTGCTATGGGTAAGTGATAATACTATTGGGTTGGCCCAAAAGTTCATTCAAGTTTTTCCATAAGATAGTATGAATGAACAAACTTTGGGCCAACTCTATATATTTGTTCTGTAATATGATTTTTTAAAATCTTACATGTAGAATTATGAACATTTATTTAGATAAATTTGATTGCAGGATATTTTTAGGACATATCATAATTTGTCTGACATTTCTCTCATTGGATACAATTCACTTTTAATTTGTGCTATAATGATATCACTGCAGTTAGACTGTATATACATTCATGATTCTGTTCTTAAAATTGCTATAAACTAAAATAAAAGAATTTATTTTAAAAACACTTGCCAAATTGCCTTTCAGGAAGTTAATGCTGACTGCAGTTCCTACTAATGATGTATGAGAACGTCCTGTTTTTTGCCCCCGTGCTGAGATTGAGTACTACCCATCCCCTTTTAATTTGAACTTCAGAATCTCACAGATATTTGAAATGTTGCAAAAGTATCTCTTTTTTAAAAAAGTAAATTTTTCTTATCAGGATAAAGTTAGTGTGTAATTTTGTGAAATGTAATATGCAATTACTATGCTCAGACACGCTTCATGTCTTTTACCACTTTGACTTTTCTATTAGAATTTATTAGTTTATAATTTTAGGGGGTTGATTATCATTGGCCTTCAAATGTAATTTTACATTTCTAAAATTGTCATATGATTTTAATTTAAAACTTGGAAAAAAAAATAAAAACATGATTTGTGAAAGCTATATAGGAGATCCAGGTTCAATGCCTGGATGGGGAAGATCCTCTGGAGGAGGGCATTGCAACTCATTCCAGTATTCTTCTTGGAGAATTCTCATGGATGGAGAAGCCTTGTGGGTTACAATCCATGGGGCCGCAAAGAGCCAGACATGACTGAGCGACAAACACACACACATATTAAGTACTTTAGTCAAAAACAGAATTGTCTCAAAAAAAATTTCTTAAACTTCAAGAAAGTTTAATATAACAACTCATTCTGGAAATGAATTAATAGTATCCATATTTTGTAACTTTGTTTTGGCAAAATAATCACCAAGACAGACAGTTTAATCTTTTGAGACAAGATATGTCTCAAATGTATTGTCTTCAACTCCACTTTTACCTAATGTGGTAACTGTTGCCAAAAATGAAGAGTTTTAACCTTTTTTCTTTCCTGGGTAACAAATTACAGGAAAAAAAAATCAGAGCAAAAGCCTGCTTCTCCCAGGTACCTTCATGTTCTAGCCACTGTAGACTACTGCACTTTTTAAAAACACAGTATACATTTTTATCCCTTTGTAGTCTGGCTCACACTGCTTCTTCTGCCTCCAATACCCTGTGTTTTGGTGAGCTTCTCGCTCTTCAAAACTATATGTAAAATAGATGACCCGTGCAAATTCAATGCGTGAAGCAGTGCACTCAAAGCTGACGCTCTGGGACAACCCAGAGGGATGGGGTGGGGAGGGAGGTGGGAGGGTGTTTCAGGATGGGGGGACACATGTGCACCCGTGGCTGATTCATGTTGATGTATGGCAAAAACCACCGCAATATTGTAAAGAAATTATCCTTCAATTAAAATAAATAAATTAAAAAAAAACTATATGTGGTAGATATGACACATGATGCCTGTTCCTACACAGTCCTGGTAGAACTACTGAAGTTCCTCCCCATTAAAAGTGGACTGGACATAGTCAGCAGTGTTTATATTATAGGATTCTGGGTAACCAGGCTAGCCAAGTGCACCAGAGGTGAACCACTGGACAAAGCTGAGCTAAACCAAACACTTGCTGAGGAATTTGGGAGAGTCTCTGAGAGGCTGGGAGAGGGAAATGGCAACCCACTCCAGTGTTCTTGCCTGGACGATCCCAGGGATGGGGAAGCCTGGTGGGCTGCCATCTATGGGGTCACACAGAGTCGGACACGACTGAAGTGACTCAGCAGCAGCAGCAGCAGCTGAGAGGCTGAGCAGAGCTGAAACTGAAGGGTGACTTGCATTGGGGACGGAATAGATGCCACTGTGACAAACCTTAGACACGTACAGTTAAAGTAGAGCAGAAATCATAGCCAGTCTGCAGAAGAGTTTCCATAACTGAGTTTTCATAAGAGGTAGCATTCCAATCCATCTATACTTTCTACTAGTTTAAACCATTTCTCACCCTTGAAATAAAAGGATGTTGAAATGAAGATAGATCAAATGTCACTGCTTTCTTGAAGCTTTTACTGAGTACCTGTAGACCAGTTAAATTACTTTTAATCTATTGGGTATTTGTACATATGATACAATATCTTGTCAATTTGTTTTTTCAAGTGAAGACCTAAAATTGAGTGCTCACTCTGCTGCTGTTGCTGCTGCTGCTAACTGCTCACTATAAACTATCCATAATGTTAAGTATTATTATAATACATGCATTATTCTCATATCAACACTCTATAAAGTTGGCATTCACTCCATTATTATTAATGAGGTTTTCTTCTTTGCCCAACATCATTGTTGGAAAGAGAAGGAGCCATGATTGCATATCAAATCTGCCTAATTTCAAGCAACGCATCTCAAACCACTGTATTAAACCGACCCTCAGCACTAATAGTTGTTTATAATCTCTCTTGCTAAATGGTGAGCTCCTTGAAGTTATGGTACTATGTGCATTGTTTCAAATGTCGGGATAGTACCTATTGAGCACCAAATGCTCAATATAGGTTAACATTAAATTAAAATTCTCTAGCATTACCCAGGTTGTAGTCTCTGGTTACTGATCTGTTTCTTTCTAAGCCAGTAATATTAGGACAAACATATAAAGTCCCACATATATATGGGCATTTGTACAAACATCAGATGCCCAAGAGCTTCCCTGATGTCTCAGTGGTAACAAATCTGCCTACCAATACAGGAGACATGGGTTCAGTTACTGGATGGGAACGATACCCTGGAGAAAGAAATGGCAACCCCCTCTAGTGTTCTTGGCTAGAGAATCCCATGGACATAGGAGCCTGGTGGACTACAGTCCATTTGGGTCACAAATAAGTCAGACATGACTAAGCAACTAAACAACAAACAGCAGGTGCCCAAATTATGGAGATTCTTAATTTTATGTTTTCTCGGTGTGGTGATAATGTATTTGTTTTATATTTTTATACTGTTGTTCAGTGACCCCATGCCCTGCAGCATGCCAGGCTTCCCTGTCCTTCACTGTCTCCCGGAGTTTGCTCAAACTCATGTCCATTGAGTTGATGATGTCATCCAACCATCTCATCCTTCGTCACCCCCTTATCATCCTGCCCTCAATCTTTCCCAGCACCACGGTCCTTACCAGTGAGTCAGCTCTTTGCATCAGATGGCCAAAGTTTTGGAACTTCAACATCAGTCTTTCCAATGAATATTCAGGATTGATTTCCTTTAGGATGGACTGATTTGATCTCCTTGCAATCCAAGGGACTCTCGAGAGTCTTCTCCAACACCACAGTTTGAAAGCATCAATTCTTTGGTGCTCAGCCTTATTTTTGGTCCATACACGACCACTGGAAAAACCATAGCTTTGACTATATGGACCCTGGTTGACAAAGTAATGTCTCTGCTTTTTAATACACTGTCTAGGTTTGTCATAGCTTTTCTTCCAAGGAACAGGCATCTTTTAATTTTATGGCTGCAGTCACCATCTGCAGTGATTTGGGAGTCCAAGAAAATAAAGTCTGTCACTGTTTACATTATTTCCCCATCTATTTGCCATGAAGTGATGGGACCAGATGCCATGATCCTCATTTTTTGAATGTTGAATTTTAAGCCAGCTTTTTCACTCTCCTCATTCACTTTCATCAACAGGCTCTTTAGTTCCTCTTCCTTTTCTGCCTTAGGATGGTGTCATCTGCATACCTGAGGTTACTGATATTTCTCCCAGGAATCTTGATTCCAGCTTGTGCTTCCTCCAGCCCAGCATTTTGTATGATGTATTCTGTGTATAAGTTAAATAAGCAGGGTGACAATATACAGCCTTCACATACTCCTTTCCCAATTTGGAACCAGTCCGTTTCTCACTGTTGCTTCTTGACCTGCATACGGTTTTCTCAGGAGGCAGGTCAGGTGGTCTGGTATTCCCATCTCTTGAAGAATTTTCCACAGTTTATTGTGATCCACACAGTCAAAGGCTTTGGCATAGTCAATGAAACAGAAGTAGATGTTTTTCTGAAATTGCCTTGCTTTCTGTATAATCCAGTGGATGTTGCCAATTTGATCTCTGGTTTCGCTGCCTTTTCTGAATCCGGCTTGTGCGTCTGGAAGTTCTTGGTGCACATACTTTCCAAGCCTAGCTTGAAGGATTTTGAGCGTTACCTTGCTACCATGTGAGATGAGAACAATTGTGAAGTTGTTTGAACATTCTTTGGCGTTGCCCTTCTTTGGGATTGGAATGAAAACTGAACTTTTCCAGTCCTATGGCCACTGCTGAGTTTTCCCAATTTACTAGCATGTCGAGTACAGCACTTTCACAGCATCATCTTTTAGGATTTGAAATAGCTCAGCTGAATTCCATCACCTCCACTAGCTTTGTTCATATTAATGCTTCCTGCGGCCCACTTGACTTCACACTCCATGATGTCTGGCTTTAGGTGAATGATTACACCGTCGTGGTTATCTGGGTCATTAAGACCTTTTTTGTATAGTTCTTCTGTGTATTCTTGCCACCTGTTCTTAATTTCTTCTGCTTCTGTTAGGTCCATACCATTTCTGTCCTTTATTGTGTTCATCTTGGCTTGAAATATTCCCTCGGTGTTTCTAATCTTCTTGAAGAGATCTTTAGTCTTTCTCATTCTATATTTTCTTGTATTCCTTTGCATTGTTCACTGGAAGACTTTCTTATCTCTCCTTGCTGTTCTTTGGAACTCTGCATTCATATAGGTATTATCTTTTCCTTTCTCCTTTGCCTTTCACTTCTCTTCTTTTCTCAGCTATTTGTAAGTCCTCCTCAAACAACCATTTTGCCTTGTTGCATTTCTTTTTCTTGGGGATGGTTTTGGTCACCACCTTCTGTACAGTGTCACAAACCTCCATCCATAGTTCTTCAGGCATCTGTCTACCAGATCTGGTCTCTTGAATTTAATTTTCACTTCCACTGTAAGGGATTTGATATAGTGACCTTAATGACACTTAATGACCTAGTGGTTTTCCCTACTTTTTTCAAAGTAGCTACTTTTTTTTGGTACTATATACTGTACTCAGTCATATTTTAGGAAGTATGAAAATTGTAATATAAAACTCAGTGGAACACATTTAATAAACCTAATGGTAGCAATGTCCATTTTTCTTTAGGACTATATAAAAGCTAGTAACATGATCAAGTTAGGTACAACAATCAGGTTTGAAGTGAAGGAAATTTTAATGATTTTAGCTGATATTTCCATAAGTGGCAATGAGTACTAGTATGACTATGTAGTTAGAAATCCTGAAACTGACAGTTTCTGATTCTATAATTTTGTTTCTAATGCCATGATTGAATTAGTACAATTTTATTTACCATGGGAAGAGTCCATAAAGCATTTTGATCAGCTGCCAAATATGAATAGCGATACTTAGCCTGCATGTCTGTATTTTTCTTTTAAACAATATATTCCCATGTTCATTCCTATCAATAGATTTCAAGTAAAGCAAAGTTTGTACTATTGAATTTTCCTAGCAAAATAAGAAGAGGGGATAGGGAAATGACTTGTTTGCACTTTTATTTAATAATTATTTCAAAATCAAAGCAATAGAACAAGGCTACCTTTAACTGAATGTCATAGATTATCGTTTACTGTGAAATTGATAAGATACACCTCTTCTCTCTTCCTCCTTTTATGCAGTTAAACTGCATAAAGTTTAATCCTCACTGGATCCTTGATAAGAGACATCTCGTCATTTTGCCCACATTAGACCTTATGAGTAGCTACAGCAAGCATGCTTTTTAAATTTGAATTTTCCTTCAAAAACGAGTCATTGTCTTATCCTACAACTATATCAGTACAGGAAAACACACAGAAAAAATCTATACTGATGGCACAATATTTGTCATAACAAAAACACTGGAGACAATTTCAATATCTCTCAATAATGACTCTAAGGTATAGCTTTTCCAATAGGCTACACTCTTAAGGCAACTGTTGAAAGGAATAAGACACCTCTCTGTATTACACAGAAGAATCTGCAAGACACGTTAAATAAGAGTGCAAGGTACAGGATAGTGTACAGCACGCTAAACTCGTTTGATAAAATACCTTGGGAATGCATTCCCAAGTTCATGTATCTTCCATTCAAATAAGTTGTTTAGAAATTCAAGTTTCAGCAGCCGTTGTCTCAAATGTTTGAGATTCTTTAAATGATCCTTTTGATTTTGTATTGTATCTGACTTCCAACTTCTAGCCTCCATTACTAATAAAAGTGTCTATAGTTTTGATAAATTCCTTTTTCACCTTTTTCGATGTGCAGAATCTCTTTGTGATATCCCTTCCTAAGTAGTCAGTTGGGCAGGAGGAAGAGGCATGCCTCCTCGGTGGGCTTCTCATTCTCCCATCCCCATTATGGGATGGGAAGCAAGGAGGGCTAGAACCAGGGCTGATGAGCTGATACATGCAGAGCTGAAGTCTGGCCACAGCTGGTTCCTGTATAAATGAAGGGATCCCATCACCAAGGCCTTTTAAATGATTGCTCCTCTCCCTTCTGGAAACAGAGGCCCTTCTTTCTTCTTTCCGAAGAAAGGGCTTCATGCTTCCTTTCCTCTCTTGTGCTTTATTGGAGATGGCAGGCCTTAGAATTGGCCTTCCTGGCACATCAGCCAACTAGCACAGGTAGAAAAAGAAAGTTTCTCCAGGGTAAGGAAACCGGAGCTTCCAAACAAAAGGAATGTAATAGCAGACATCCCGCCAGTTCCCTTCTCGGGCAAGAACCAACCAACCCTTGTGTCCTGTTGGCAAAACCCCTTGAGATTGAACCACTTCCGGGAATACAAAAACAGCAAACATTCTAGGACATCTGTGTTATTTCATGAAACTTTTTAGACAAATTGATCAGGGACTTTCCTCTGGAATGCCTTGGACCCAGCATTTTGTGGTTTTGGTGTGGACTTTTTGAATATTACAGAATAGGTGTGAATTGGGACAGCTGCTCTCTTCTTCAGAGAGAGCATCAGATTTGTCAGTATCAAAGTTGGCAAATGCAAATACAAAGCCAGTTTAGGCTTCATTTCTGTGGATTTTCTTTTAAACAGTATATCCTATCCTTTTCCAGTGAACAGATGTCTGGTTGAACAAAAATTGAAATAGTCAATTCACCTAGCAAGAGAAGCAAAGAACAAAATGAGAGAGGATTTGTGATTTTTAGGTAATAATTATTTACAAAGCAAAGTAGTTGGAACAGGTCTTCCTGGCATGAAGTAGTATTTAAGATAGTTCAGATGCACTAATTTGGTACAAAATCTGCATATATTTGTCAACTGTATTTATACACCCACACAAACACACTCCCACACACCCTGGCACATACAGCCCTCTAAGATCACACTGCCAAGATTTATCTATACTTTTAACATTTCATGGTATTAAGTTAAATTTTATTTCAAGGACTGTCACAACCTAGAGATAAATAGGATCTAAGTACTGAGATAATACATTTTGGAAAATAATATTTGTATGATAAATCTTACATACCTATCATCATTCCAAAAGCTCTTTACACTCTAGATTCTAGAATTAAAAGGGGGAAGGGTTTTACATTTAGGAAGTATACGCTGAAAGTATTTATTTCAATTCAATATAGAATAAGCTGAAAGTATTTATTTCAATTCAATATAGAGTATTTATCAGAGTCAAGATAACAATCAATGTGTACAAAAATTTACATGACAAGAGGAACAATAGACAACGTAGCACCTTTAGAAAAATAATTAAAAGATTTGTTGCATTTACAGGTAAGTGCCACACTGAAAATTTACAACACAGTAATTTACTGCAATCAATGACAGGAGAGTTCCACAAAGAAACAAAGCTCTTACACTCCAGATTTTCGGAAGGTATTATTGGAATGCTTAACTGTAACCACAGAACTTGTACATCCTGAAGGACTGAGCTCACAAAAGTCACAAACGGTTTTCATAACATATATTATGTAAATGGAGTCCACTGTGTTCGGACAGCTGGCTTAGTGTCTCTGACAGGTGTGAAGCCTGGAAGAATTACTGGCTTGATGGTGATCTTTCTGCATCTGGCAAGACAGACCTTCTCCACAGTAACAGCGCTGGAATATCTCCAGCCCATGGGAGCCTTTTCTCCTGTGCTTGGTGCACACTTGACCTTCCTTGAGAACAGGTTTACAGATCTTGGACCAGAAATGTCTAGCACAACACAATCCTGCAGCACAGTCTGATGAGCGAAGACAGGCAGAACCTTCTTGTCCTGGGGAGACAATAGGAAAGTACTTGGTCACTGCTAAGCCTGCGTTATTTCATTAAGGTAATCCAAAAGATACTATAAATGTGCTAACAAAAAAGTCTTTAGATCCTTTCACCTACCTTTGGTATGATACATTCTTGAAGATAGTGTAGTTCTTCTGGAGTACCCATCCAAGGTACTGTGTTCATTACCAAAGCTTTCAATAATGGTTTCCTCGATTTCCCCTCGATGGAAATGATTTTGATCAGAAGGCATGCATATCCCTAAGGAAGCAGGAGATAGTGATTAACTCCAGAGCTGTAATATGTTCCTGCTAATAGCTGTGACAGTGGAAGTCTGCTATGCCTCTGCCAACTTGAGCTACCTCGTTGTGGTGACATTAAACATGAGCCAAACTTCCTAGTGTTAAAGCAAAACTCCCTAATGGACAGAAGCATCAGTGTGTGCACTGTGCACTCATACTTAACAGCCCCCATCTAGACACTTGAAATACTTCCTCAGCAACCATGGTAGTGGCAATGAAATTTCTGCCCATTTTAATATCACCCTTGGGGTAAGAAAAATAAAATCAGTCACTTAAAAAATTGTATTTAAAAATAACTTTTCTGCCCTCTGTGCTATAAGGATTCTGCCAGACTAAGTTAAGCAAATGCAATGCCTGCTGCCTGGAAGATTACACTCTTTTCCACCAATTACTTTACTGTATAATTTCTATATTACAGAGAGATTTAGTTAGTTCATCCCAGAGTATTATTGGGTCCTAAGGAGTATCGCCACCCATAAGTTTATTTCTGGAGCCTTCTTGGGCTGAGTCTACCTCTCTGAGACATTAAAATTTCGTGGATCTGTGGTTGGGGGGAGGAGTACTTATTTTAAGATAGCAGGAGGTAGAGGCAGATAAAGATGGAGAAGCCAGGATGTGAGGGCATCAAGATCTCCTTAAAGAATGATCTGCACAGATAAATCGCTCGAAATGACAACAGACTGAACGCAGATCTTGAAAGAGGCTATCTGGCAGAGCTGTGAGAAGTACGGTAAGAAAAATTAAAACAGGCAACTAAATGGCCGTTCTGATTTCCTTGGAGTCTCTGTAAGTTCCACCTCCCTGCCCATCTTCATTCTCAAGTTGAATCAAGTCTCTCTAGACAAATTCTTATGGAAGTGTCCACTCTGAGGTAAGACGCCCTCTTAAGCAATCGAGGGGCACAAAGGGATATAAGGAGCTCCAAGACCTCCGTACTTATCTTTGCTCCCAGGTTAAAGACTAGCCTGAAATCCTTTCTGGGGATCCTCGCACGTTGAACTCCCATTGGCAAGGTAGTGCCAAAGTGTTCTCAGCTGAGAGCATTGTCTCAGCTGTAGGCGCGCAAGCAGAGGACGGTTTGAGTCCGCAAGAGAGCTGCCCGACTCACCGTTTTTGCAGTGATTCCCAGGGCAGCACATAGCGTGACGCATGCAGCGTTTTCGGAGCTTCCGACAGGCGAGGCAGATTTGCGCACCGGCTCCGCGGGTGGGACTCGCGCAGTACTCGTCTGTGCTGCACTCCTCGTCCTCAGCGCACGGATACGGCTGCGGGAACGGGGCCGGGAGAGGGTGAGGCCCTTGGGCACCCAGTACCACACTCCTGGACTCCTCACAGTCCTTTTCAGCCCACCTCTCCAAAAACTGTTGCCGCTCACTGCTCCCAAAGGCAGTCGCCAAACGCACCTTGAACTACTCTTACACAGCCCGTTCTGCGCCCTCGTCCCCAAATGAGACCCGTTTAGGATCCCAGTATTCCCGATCCCCAAGACCCTTCTCACCTGGTGGTTGTCAATGGTCTGGTACTTGCTGCCTCCCTCAAACGGAATTCCTGGAGCCGCGCTGACTGCGGAGCCTGGGTGCCCGGCAGCGCCGCCCAGCGGTCGGGGCAGGTTCTTGATGGCGTTGGAATTGAGAACGAAGTTCAAGGTGGCGCTCACTCCCAGCAGAGGGTGACCGCAAAGAGCCGCAGCCACCAGGGCGACCAAGACCCGGGCAGCACCCGCTGTGCCCAGAGCCGTCATCTCAGAAGGACTCAAGGGAGAAAAAGAGAAAGGAGGAATGTCACTTTGCACGCCTAGTCCCCACGGAGCTGTGTTGGCGCAGTTGCAGAGACAGGGCTCCGAGCGCCTCCACCAGTCCCAGAGTCCTGACCCTGACTGCAGGGCTCTGCGCCGCCACCGCCACCGAGGCTGCCTTTATACTGCGGGCTCCGAGCATTCCGGCCCCTCCGGGGAAGACAACAAAGCAGGATTGGGATTTCAAAGCGTTGGGAGGGGCTGGAAGGGGGTGTGTTTGTGTACATGAAGGGGAGCCTTTGACACTCTTCACCCCACCCGTCCCTTGCGAAGTCCTGCCCCTGTCCAGCTCACCTTGGGGTGACGGTAATCAGCGAGCATTAGAGGAGACAACTTTAATAAATGCGGGAAGTGGGAGGAACCTCGGGAACTCGGGTGCCCTTGCCTTGGAGTAGGAGTATTGGGATCTGAAACACTTTCAGACAGGCATTGTGATATTCTCTGTAAAGCCACTTTTCTCCTCTCTTCTTTACGCTAGTACTTTTTTTTTTTATCGTGCACATAATATTTAATATTAAATACAACCCAATTAGTAATTCAAAGTCCCTATGAAAACGTTTCAGCGAGAGGGCCAGGTGGCTGTTGCGAGTTGCTGATTAACCCTTTAGAGTCACGATTTGCAGATTTGGGGTGAGATCCTTGGCTTTAACTTTGTTTAATTCCAGTCCCCCCTCCTTCTTCCCCTTCCCCCGCCCCCACGAGAAAAATGTGCAAAGAGAAGGGCATTTGCACATCAAACGAGGGTAAGAAGGAAGAAGAACGAATGCTCTTTTGATGGGAAGTTTAGAGAGGGAGGCGAGAGACTGGTGTTTGGAAATTAGATCAGGGGCGGAGGGAAGAGGGAAATGACCATCCGATAATCAAGCTATTTAATGTCCTTTGAATCTGAGCAGTCGCGGCTGTAGATGAACTTGATTAGGCAGACACGCAAGATCAAAGTGGCCGGAGCAAAAGCGGACAGGGTCCAACGACTGGGTCAGTGGTCCTTCCCTGATTCTCCCTTCTCAATGGTGGGTTAACTCAAGGAGATAAGAAACCCTTAAGGCTTAGCGCCTGACTTCCTCATTAGTATTTCATATTGCAAAGCTTGAGAACGCCTGTGTTTGATCCCAAGTCAGCCCTTTCCTGGGACCCGCTCTAGGGAGATAAGAGACTAGCTTCAGGAAAGGGGAAGCTGAAAGTGAATTTATCATCATTTAAAGCAGTGTTTAAAAATAATAAAGCAAAGCTAGTGTGTAAGAATGTCGTCCTGCTGATGCATTGCAAGTAATTGATTCAACAAAAATATATTGGAAGCCTAGTGTCCTGGCAGTGGTCTGTACTTCGCTTTGTTGCCCTCTGGAGCAGGGGGTGGGGGTACACTGAATACAAATACTCTGACTAAAGTAATAGTGAAAGTTAATAAACGTACACAGTTCTTTTTAAAGTAGATTGATGTTATAAGTATCAGAAGATAGACAACTGCTTTGTGAATTTAGAAAAAGATGATTGAATAATCACTGTTGAGTAAAAAAGATTAGGATATATTTATTTTGTGCTCCCTAACCTCCAGGGTATTTATAATCACTTTGCATGATTAACTATAATATTCATTACTGAGACCACTACCAAGGGTAACCCTTGGTGGTCTTGAAGTAGTATAATAATCCCAAAGTTGAGAGGGAAAGGGGTGATTTTAAAAAGAAGTTTGCAATGGTCTATGTTCTAATTCCTTGGGTTTCAGAGGTCATGTTAAGATTATCTTCTAAACAATTATTTAATAATGCCTCTACTTCCACTGGTGCCATTCCCTCCTATCCCAAACTCTATTTATCCTGTGAAATCTCCTCTGGCTTACTGATAATTCTTCCTCAAGATTCCAAAATGGATTAACTCTCACCTATTTCTTCAGATTTTGTTAAGAACATTTACAATGACCCAGACTTGGCTACTACCCTAAAAAATTTTGGAACAAATTGAAATTTGGAAACAAAGGGGAGGTTGTTTATATTGGCTTTTGAAAAATGAGCTTAAGAAATGAACAAGTCAGTACACCTTTTGAGAATCAGCAATGAACCAGGTCTCCCCTGGGCAGATACGCTATCACCCTCAGCCAAGATGCAGTTTACATGTTTATAGATGGAGAGGTATTCTAGCATAAAAAGGTAAAGGCATAGGGGATTTTAGGTGCTATATTATCACTTGCAGAATATTGACAATAATTCCAGTAATCAGTGTGTTGAGCCCTTCCATGTGGTAGAAAATCTAGAGTCTATCTTAAATTCTTGCAGTACAAAAATATGGAGAAAGAATCCCATGCCCTTGGGATGGGTTTAAAATGTTTCTTCCTAGACCCATTCTCCTATTTAAATGTTTAAATACAAAATATGCTTTGCCACACTGAAAGCCAATTTCTTTTCCTCTTTTTTGGAAGAGATGGTACATGTGAATCCATTTAATGAACTTAGTCCATTAAGAGCTTGAATTCACAAATGAAGCCATTGTCTAGAGACCAAAAAAAAAAAAAAAAAAGAAAGAAAGAAAAACGTGGAACAGTTTCATATGTAAAAGGAAAACTTTAACAAAAAGCCATGTTGCATAAATTCAGTCTTGATCCTTGATCATGTACATCTGATATGGTCTGATACTCATTAACCTTGGACAGAGCCTGATACATTGAGTTTGGGGAGGTAAGTCAAGAGTACAGTTTCATGATCAAATCCTTCCCTATTTCCCATATTCTTCCTGTAATCATGATTTGAAAGCTAATAATAGGGATTTGGTCAATATCTGAGTTTCTGCTATGAGTTAAGCACTATATGTGATACTGTATGAAAAGAGATGAGTATCATGTTAGTGCTGACATTAGTCAGCTCAGTTGTGTCTGACTGCTTGTGACCCTGTGGGTGATAGCCTGCCAGGCTCCTCTGTCCAGAGAATTCTCCAGGCAAGAATACTGGAGTGGGTTGCCATTCCCTTCTCCAGGGAATCTTCCCAACCCTGGGTCTCCTGCATTGCAGGCAGATTCTTTACTATCTGAGCCATGACTGAGTGACTAACACTCATGTTATCTATATACAAATAATTTAGTGGGGGGAGGAAGCTCCTAAATTATACAGGAATGAACATTTGTAGGAGGTCCTTAGAGAAACCTGGGTCTGTAGCAGGCCAACCTTTTGGACCAAGTGGAAAAATTTAGTTTGTCAATGGAATCTCCATTTGAAAATTCTTTTCATGACTGAGTTTGCTCAGTGGCCACAAAAGAGCAGGATGAGTAAGGAGGATTACAAGAACATACAGTTTTTTTCAGTGAGTTCCCATTACAGAATGCTACCCTACTTCCTTTGGGAGCATGCCCACAAAATATTAAAGGCAGTCTTTTTGTCCTCAGAACGCTTTGTATGTGAGAGTAGTTGGAGAAACAAATATGCCTACATGGAATGGGGGAAGAATTCCTCCAAAATAGACTATTCTTTTTTAACTATTAGTTCATGGGGAAGATTATATTTAGAGACATATTAAATCTAGGAAATGTGACCAACGCGTCTCAGGGAACAGAATGTTCTGATGACTGAGTCTCTCTAAGCAGATAGATGACAGAGGTGATAGGAATCAGGGCAGGTATATTTAGTTTATTTGTTGTTGTTCAGCCACTAAGTTGTGTCTGACTCTGGGACCCTATGGACGGCAGCATGCCAGGCTCCCCTGTCCTTCACTGTCTCTTGCAGTTTGCTCAAATTCGTGTCCACTGAGTCCAGGGATAGCTATCTAACCATCTCATCTCTGCCACCCACTTCTCCTCCTGCCTTCAATCTTTCCCAGCATCAGGGTCTTTTCCAGTGGTTTGGCTCTTTGCATCAGGTGGCCAAAGTATTGGAGCTTCAACTTCAGCATTAGTTCTTCCAATGAATATTCAGGTCTGATTTCCTTTAAGATTAACTAGTTTGATTTCCTTGCCATCCACGGGACTCTCAAGAGTTTTGTCCAGCACCACAATTCAAAAGCATTAATTCTTTGGTACTCAGCCTTCTTTATGGTATAACTCTCACATCCATACATGACTACTGGAAAAACCATAACTTTGACTAAGTGGGCCTTTCTTGGTAAAGTAATGTCTCTGCCTTTTAATATACTGTCTAGGTTGGTCACAGCTTTTCTTCCAAGAAGCAAGCATCTTTTAATTTCATGGCTGCAGTCACTGTCTGCAGTGATTTTGGAGCCCAAGAAAATAAAATCTGTCACTGCTTGCAATTTCCCCCCTCTATTTGCCATGAAGTGATAGGACTGAATGCCATGATCTTGAGTTTTTTGAGTGTTGAGTTTTAAGCCAGCCTTTTCACTCTCTTCTTTCACCCCCATCAAGAGGTTCTTTAGTTTTTCTTCACTTTCTGCCACTAGAGTGGTATCATCTGAGGTTGTTGATACTTCTCCCAACCTAGTTTATTTCATTATGAAGGGAAAGCCTACCTCTTATTTGATCTGATTTAAATAGAACCATAATCAATGCAATAAGTTTAATATTGTCCATTAGATTTTAAAATGGGTGAAATATTTACCTTGTGGGATTGAACCACGTAACTCACAAAGGGCATGCTGTGTGCCTTCCTCACATTCTAAGTGCTGAGTGTCTGCCATGGGATATTCATCAACCTTTTTATCCATAAGGGAGACAGACAAATAAACACAATACGATTTGCAAGCTAGTTGACTGCGACATTTTTAATTCATTAGGTAACTCTCTTCTTCTGCCCTCTCTCCCTTTCTTCCTCCTTCTTAGCTTCTTTCTCTTTGTTAAAGGGAGCAGATCTGTTGTCATATAATTTTGCCTCACTGGGAAAACACTGAATAAATGTCATTTCTGATGAGTGTTGCCAACATTTTTGGAGGCACTGCTCTTGAATTTTTAGTAGGGATTCCTCATTCTTGAGGATAGTGTATGTGTGTGTGTGAGTGTAATGACTTTCTCACTGGCCTTCAAAAGATTTTGGTCTCAATGTTCTTCTTGATGTTAAATGAGCTTTTAGACCAGGCCCATGTTATGACTCCCGAGAGGACAGATTAGGCTTTTCTGCACTCCGCAGTAAAAACAGAAGGTGAGATTTGACAATGATTATGTTTATTTGGTCAGTGGAGATGGCCAGCCCTGATAAATCAGGCTCCATGGTAGCTTTCTGCCCTGGTTGAGAAGATGTGTTTTTCAGAAGCAGGATGTTGAAAGCTAATCTGAAAATAGAGCTCAGAACCCAGAAACTTTTAACTAAAAATCAGAGAAGACCTTTTCTGATATCCTGACACTCAGAAAGGTCCTGTAGGATATATTGGACAGAAAGTCCTTTGGGGTTTTTCCACAACTTATGACAAACCTGAGCGAAGTTTTTGACCAACCCAGTAGATACAGGGAGCACAAAACTGCCTCCTTAATACTCCCTAAAGGAGTTGACATTTCCAGCCATGAAGACAGACCAATGACAGGAGAAGGCGAGATTCGAGATCTCCTTAAAACAGTCTCCAGAGCTAGAGAAAAATCATTTTCTTCAGTGTCATTGAGTTCCTATTATTACCCCCTTTATAATGCAAGCACTCGGCAAGGGTCATGCCCAAGAGAAATGTTGTACCCTGGTTTCAGGATTCTGGGGCTTGGAACTCTGTGCACCGGGGAACTGTGACAGCCAGCAGCTGCTTGGTAAATGTGGGAACTTGCTCAAGCCACTTAACTCTCAGTGCTGATGTTGGTCTTTCACTTATAAAATGGGGTTAGGGGTGTATGTGCATAGAGAGGTCTCTTCTGACTACAAAAGCATCTCTCACCCTCCCTTCCCCACCTTTCTCCCTCCCTCCCTCTTTAAGCTCTGCCAGGGCAAGGCCTTTTGTACTCTGATTAAATAAGAACCTCCTGCAAGAGACCTATTTTTTCCAAGAAGCCTTAAGATACAGTAATAGTCACTGACATCAATACTGTATTTTGATTTTGAAGAAAATATGTAAAGTTTTTGAAGAAAACAACCAGGTTTTAAGTCTCTGGAAATTACTTGAACCAGGTGATGTTTTTAAAAGATGGATATAGATAGACATAAATATATATTTGTGATTTATATCATAGTCCTAGAAAATTCAACAAATACAGAGAGTTCAAAAACAAAATAAATGCCATGTGCAAACCCACCATTCAGTTTCTACACACATGCCCACAAACTCGTATATATGGATGGAAAGCAAGAGAGAGAGAAATATTTTTGCTTCACAAAATTGATTCTGATGTTTTAGAGCTGATTTTTTTTTCAACAATCACTAAATCTCAGGCTAGTGGATTATAATGGGGTCTAAAGGTGAAAAATATAAATCAGGACCTTGAAAACACTTTTATGTCCTGAGACCCTATCTTAGAATCGCCAGGGAGTGGACCAGAATATAGACTAGAGACAGAACTATTCATTTTAGCAGGAAAGGGGACACATGTAAAAATTGGGTAAAGATTCTTCCTGACCCCTAAGTCCCAAAACTAAAAAAGAATTTTCAAATGAGTTCAGGGGTATAGAAGGGTGGAAGGGGGCGAGATGGGGGAGCTACCTGTTGGGCAGACCCAATAACCTCCAAAGTGGGAGCCCTGCGCTCCATGACCAACCTCCAGCCCTGGACAATTTTCCAGCAGGCAGGCCTGGGTGATGTGCATTTAAGGAAGCCAAGAATTCCCATTGTTCACGTGCTCCTGGAGGCTGCTCACGGTGGCTGCACTTTGGTGTCACAACCCGTCGCCAGCATATAGTAGTGTAAAATGAAGCTTGTTTAAAGACTCTCTTTGATGAGTGAAGATCAAACGGCCTGGGGACCCCCGGTCTTAATCAGACTTGAGCCAGGATGGCATTTTCACAAATAGTCCGTTTGCTTGGCTTTGAGCAGACTTTGTGCTCAGCACATTCATCCGGCTGCGGGGCGAGTAATCTCGGCTGAAGCCCCTTGCCTGGTCACAAATCCGTTCACACTACAATAGCTGCTGTTAGTTTGCGATGTCAGTTCATGGGCAAATGAATATAGGGCCCTTCTGACTTAATTAAAGGGGGTGAGAGGAAAGGCGATGGAGAGGAAGATAAAAAGCTTCAGGCGCATTAGGCTCCCCTGTGTCTGGCCGCCAAGTAGGAGAAAGCCGCTCTTCTGCTGCCCCCTGGTGGAAGATCCTTAGAAGTTCTTCATAGGGAAGATAAAAAGGATTTATTAATCACGCAATTTATTCTTGAGATTGATTCTCCAGGTCTAGTTATTTGCATATTGTATACCTTCTTCATGCTTAAGCATATTCGAAGTTGAATAATCTCTTGTACTTCTTAATGTTCCACAAAATTCCTTGTTCACAGATTGAAATCTTCAACAGATTAAAATTAAAATGACATCTGGGATTCGAGACATAGGTTCGATAAATGTTCGTTTTGTTTGATTGAAGAAGAGGGCGGATATATTGCACTCCTGGATAAAAATTTCAAGGTCTACAGATTGTTATAAATATCATATTATAGGAACATACTAGGCCAAATAAATTTTCAGAAAGGTCATACATAAATAACTTCAACGAGAATAAAATTTTAAAAGAATATTATTTTTTAATCCATTTGAATGAGAAAATATTAACCATTTTGGAGTTCCATGATCAAAAAAGATATAAACTTATATAACTGTTATATACCCTATATAATACTTCCATTTACTTCTATTTAATACTTCCATTTCTTTGGAGTCAACATGTTATACAAGTAGAAAAAGAACAGCAGAAAAATTAATAAAAGAACATGCTGGAATACAGCTCCTACATAATACAGGTAGCAGTTAAAATTAGTACCAGTAATGTTGTTGGAGAAGACTCGAGAGTCCCTTGGACTGCAAGGAGATCCAGCCAGTCCATCCTAAGGGAAATCAGTCCTGGGTGTTCATTGGAAGGACTGATGTTGAAACTGAAACTCCAAAATTTTGGCCACCTGATGCGAAGAGCTGACTCACTTGAAAAGACCCTGATGTTGGGAAAGATTGAAGGCAGGAGGAGAAGGGGACGACAGAGGATGAGATGGTTGGATGGCATCATCAACTCAATGGACATGAGTTTGGGTGGACTCTGGGAGTTGGTGATGGACAGGGAGGCCTGGCGTGCTGCTGTTCATGGGGTCGCAGGGAGTCGGACACTACTGAGTGACTGAACTGAACTGAATGTATTCTTGTTAATTAACAGTTAATAATTCTAAACTGGAGAAGTAAATGAAAAATCCCAAGGGCAGAGGAGCATGGCAGGATACAATCCGAAGGGTCTCAGATTCAGGCACGACTGAGCAACTAAACACAACAACCAATTCTAAACTTCTCCCCAAGTTTCTTTTTATAACTCATTTTTCTTAAACACAAGTCCTTGTAGGAAAAAGTGTTTTGCTACCAGAATTTATTTTACTGCAGATATGCGCCAAACACTAAACATTCAATTTAAGAAATACTTTAGTAGTATACTGAATTCTTAGCTATGTTGATACAAAGTATAAAATTGTACACTACTCAGTATTATAATCTAAAATATATTCACAACAATGACTTTGTGAAACATACTGACCTCAGTCAAACTTTTCAAAATGTCATTGATTTGATTAGTCAGTTCAGTTGCTCATTGGTGTCTGACTCTTCGTGGCTCCATGGAGTGCATCATGCCAGGCTTCCCTGTCCATCACAAACTCCTGGAGCTTGCTCAAATTCATGTCCATGGAGTCTGTGATGCCACCCAACCATCTCATCCTCTGTCATCTGCTTCACCTCCTGCCTTCAATCTTTCCCTGCATCAAGGTCTTTACTAGTGAGCTTCCCATGATAGCTCAGTTAGTAAAGAATCCACCTGTAATGCAGGAGACCCTGGTTTGATTCCTGGGTCAAGAAGATCTGCTGGAGAAGGGATCAGCTTCAGTATTCAATACCCACTCCAGTATCCTTGGGCTTCCTCGAGGGTTCAGCTGGTAAAGAATCCGCCTATAATGTGGGAGACCTCTGTTTGATCACTGGGTTGCGAAGATCTCCTGTAGAAGGGAAAGGCTACCCATTCCAGTATTCTGGCCTGGGAGAATTCCATGACTGTATAGTCAGGGACTCTCTAGAGTCTTCTGCAAAACCACAGTTCAAAACCATCAATTCTTCGGTGCTCAGCTTTCTTTGAAGTCCAACTCTCACATCCATACATGACTACTGGAAAAACCATAGCTTTGACTAGATGGACCTTTGTCAGCAAAGCAATGTCTCTGCTTTTCAATATGCTGTTTAGGTTTGTCACCTAAATGCATGCCATAGTTTGTT
Source organism: Bison bison bison (assembly GCF_000754665.1). Taxonomy (NCBI): domain Eukaryota; kingdom Metazoa; phylum Chordata; class Mammalia; order Artiodactyla; family Bovidae; genus Bison; species Bison bison. Next base: position 2,523,026 of record NW_011491028.1, on the reverse strand, counting down.
GTGATCCACACAGTCAAAGGCTTTAGTGTAGTCAGTGAAGCAGAAGTTGATGTTTTTCTGGAATTCTCTTGCTTTTTGTATGATCCAATGGATGTTGGCAGTTTGATCTCTGATTCCTCTGCCTTTTCTAAATCCAGCTTGAACATCTGCAGGTTCTTTGTTCACGTATTGTTGAAGCCTAGTTTGGAGAATTTTGAGCATTATTTTACTAGCGTGTGAGATGAGTGCAATTGTTTGGGAGTTTTAACTTTCTTTGACATTGCCTTTCTTTGGGATTGGAATGAAAACTGACCTTTTCCAGTGGCTGTTGCTGAATTTTCCAAATTTGCTGGCATTTTTAGTGCAGCACTTTCACAGCATCATCTTTCAGGATTTGAAATAGCTCAACCAGAATTCCATCACCTCCACTAGCTTTGTTCGTAGTGATGCTTTCTAAGGCCCACTTGACTTCACCCTCCAGGATGTCTGGCCCTAGGTAAGTGATCACACAATCATGGTTATCTGGGTCATTAAGATCTTTTTTGTATAGTTCTTTTGTGTATTTTTGCCACCTGTTCTTAATATTTTCTGCTTCTGTTAGATCCTTACCATTTCTGTCCTTTATTGTACCCATCTTTCTTTGGAATATTCCCTTGGTATCTCTAATTTTCTTGAAGAGATCTCTAGTCTTTCTCATTCTATTGTTTTCATCTATTTCTTTGCACTGTTCATGTAAAAAGGCTTTCTTGTCTCTCCTTGGTATTCTTTGAAACTCTGAATTCAGATGGGTTTATCTTTCCTTTTGTCTTTCACTTCTCTTCTCAGCTATTTCTAAGGCCTCCTCAGACACCATTTTTCCTTTTTGCATTTCTTTTTCCTGGGGACGGTTTTTATTACTGCTTCCTGTACATTATTATGAACCCTTCATCCATAGTTGTCAAGCACTCTACTAGATCTAATCCCTTTAATCTATTTGTCAATTCCACTGTGTAATCATAAGGGATTTGATTAGGTTATACCCAATGGCTTAATGGTTTTCCCTACTTTCTTCATATAAGTATGAATTTTGCAATAAAGGCATTCATGATCTGAGCCACAGTCAGCTTCCAGTCTTGTTTTTGCTGACTGTATAAAGCTTCTCCATCTCTGACTCAAAGAATATAATCAATCTAATTTCAGTATTAATCATCTGGTGACATCCATGTGTAGAGTCGTCTCTTGTGTTGTTGGAGAGAGTGTTTTATGACCAGTGTGTTCTCTTGGCCAAGCTCTGTTAGTCTTTGCCCTGCTTCATTTTGTACTCCAAGGCCAACCTTGCTGTTACTTCAGGTATCTCTTGACTTCCTACATTTGCATTCCTGTCCTCTATGATGAAAACAACACATTTTTTGGTGTTAATTCTAGACGGTCCTGTAGGTCTTCTTAAAACCATTCAACTTCAGCTTCTTCAGTATTAGTGGTTGGGGCATAGACTTGGATTGATGTGATATTGAATGTTTTGCCTAGGAAATGAACCAAGATCATTTTGTCATTTTTGAGACTGCACCCAAGTACTGCATTTCGAACTCCTATTGACTATGAGGGCTACTCCATTTCTTCTAAGCAATTTTTGCCCACAGTAGTAGATATAATGGTCATCTTAATTAAATCAGATAAATATATCTATATCCCACCACCTTGGCCCTCCCTACCACCCCTCTAGGTTTCCAAGGAGCACTGAGTTGAGCATCCTGTGTGATACAGTAACTTCTCACTAGCTACCTATTTCACATGTGGTAATATTTGTTCAGTGCCACTCTCTCAATCCACCTTCCCCTCTACTTCCCCTGCTGTGTCCACAAGTCTGTTCTCTATGCCTGTGTCTCTCTTCCTGCCCTTAAATTGGTTCATCAGTCCCATTTTTCTAGATTCCATATATATGTATTAATACATAATATGTTTTTCTCTTTCTTACTTCACTCTGTAAAACAGGTTGTGGTTTCTTCCACCTCACTAGAACTGACTCACATGCATTCTTTATATGGCTGAGTAATATTCCATTGTGTATATATATACCACAACTTTTATATCCACTCATCTGTCAATGAGCATCTAGGTTGCTTCCATGTCATTGGGGTACATGTGTGTGGTTTTTTTTTTTTTTCCCCTTAATTATGGCTTTTCTCAGGGTATATGCTCATTCATGGGCTTGCTGGGACACATGGTAGTTTTATTTCTAGTTTTTTAAGGAATCTCCATATTGTTCTCCATGGGCTTCCCTGGTAGCTCAGCTGGTAAAGAATCCTCCTGCAATGCAGGAGACCTGCGTTCAATGCATGGATTGGAAAGATCCCCTGGAGAAGGGAACAGCTACCCACTCTAGTATTCTGGCCTAGAGAATTCCATGGACTGTGTAGTCCATGGGGTCACAAAGAGTCGGACACAATTGAGTGACTTTCACTTCACGTACTATTCTCCATAGTGCTATATCAATTTACATTCCACCAACAGTGCAGGAGAGTTCCCCTTTGTCCACATCCTCTCCAGAATTTATTGTTTGTAGATTTTTTGATAATGGCAATTCTGACTTGTGTGAGATGATAATCTCATCATAGTTTTGATTTGCATTTCTCTAATAGTGAGAAAAATCGAGCATTTTTTTCCTGTGTTTATTATCCATCTGTATGTCTTCTTTGGATAAATGTCTGTTTAGGTCTTCTGCCCATTTATTGATTGGGTTGGTTGATTTTTTGATACTGAGTTGTAAGAACTGTTTGTATAATTTGTAGATGAGTCCCTTGTCTGTTGGTTCATTAGCAAATATTTTCTTCCATTCTGATAATTCTTTTTTTTAATGGTTTCCTTTGCTGTGCAAAAACTTTTAAATTTAATTTGGTCTTGTTTGTTTATTTTTGTTTTTATTTTCATTACTCCAGGAGGTGGACTAAAAAAGAACTTGCTGTGATTTATGTCTAAGAGGCTTCTACCTATTTTTTCCTCTAAATGTTTTATAATATACAGCCTTACAATTAGGTCTTTAGATGATTTTATTTTTGTGTATGGTATTAGGAAGTATTCTAATTACATTCTTTTCCATGTAGCTAAATTTTCCCATCACCACCATTTATTGAAGAATGGTCTTTTCTCCACTGTATATTCTTTTCCCTCCTTTGCCACGGTGTGTGGGTTTATTTCTAGACTTTCTATTCTGTTCCATTGACATAAATTTCTGTTTTTGTATCAGCACCATCTTGTTTTGATTACTGTAGCTTTGTAGTATAGTCTGAAGTCAGAGAGCCTGATTTCTCCAGCTCTTTTTCTTTCTTGGGAGTACTTTGGCTATATGGGGTCTTTTGTGTTTCCATACAAATTGTACATTTTTAAAAATCTATGTCTGAAAAATGTCACACCACTCAGAAAGTGAAGAGGAATTGAAGAGCCTCTTGATGAGAGTGGAAGAGGAGAATGAAAAAGGAGAATTAAAATTCAACATTCAAAAAACTAACATCATGGTATCTGATCCCATCACTTTACAGCAAATAGAAGGGGAAAAATTGTAAGCAGGGACAGATTTTATTTTCTTGGGCTCCAAAATCACTGCAGACAGTGACTGCAACCATGAAATTAAAAGATGCTTGCTTCTTGGAAAAAAAGCTCTGACAAACCTTGACAGCATATTAAAAAGCAGAGACATCACTTTGCCGATAAAGGTCCATCTAGTCAAAGCTATGGTTTTTCCAGTAGTCACATACGGAAGTGAGAGTTGGAACATAAAGAAGGCTGCTGCTGCTGCTAAGTCGCTTCAGTCATTTCCGACTCTGTGCAACGCCACAGACAGCAGCCCACCAGGCTCCCCCGTCCCTGGGATTCTCCAGGCAAGAACACTGGAGTGGGTTGCCATTTCCTTCTCCAATACATGAAAGTGAAAAGTGAAAGTGAAGTAGGTCAGTCATGTCCGACTCTTAGCGAGTGCCAAAGAATTGATGCTTCTGAATTGAGGCACTGGAGAAGACTCTTGAGGGCCCCTTGGACTGCAAGGAGGTGAAACCAGTCAATCCTAAAGGAAATCAACCCTGAATATTCATGGGAAGGACTGAAGCTGAAGCTCCAATCCCTTGGCCCCCTGATGCAGAGTCGACTTATTGGAAAATACCCTGATGCTGGGAAATATTGAAAGCAAAAGGAGAAGAGGAATAGTTGGATAGCATAACTGACTCAATGGATAGAATTTGAGAAAACTCCAGGAGATAGTGAAGGACAGGGAAGCCTGGTGTGTTGCAGTCCAGGGCGTTGCAAAGAGTCCAGCTCAACTTAAAGAGTAAACAGCAACCAAAACAGTAGTTTCAGAGGAATTGTGTTGAATCTGTAGATTGCTTTGGATAATGTAGTCATTTTCAGAATATTGATTCTTTGAATCCAAGAATATAATATATCTCCCATTGTTTGTGTCTTACTTAATTTTGTTCATCAGTATCTTATAGTTTTCTGAGTACAGGTCTTTTGCCTTCTTAGGTAGGTCTATTCCTAGGTATTTTGTTCTTCTGATGCAAATGTAAATGGGATTGTTCCCCTTATTTCTCTTTCTGTCTTTCATTGCTAGTGGATAGGAGTGCAAGAGATTTCTGTGTATTAATTTTGTAACCTCTAAACCTGAAGTCAAGATTGCCGGGAGAAGTATCAATAACCTCAGATATGCAGATGACACCACATTTATGGCAGAAAGTGAAGAAGAACTAAAGAACCTCTTGATGAAAGTGAAAGAGGAGAGTGAAAAAGTTGGCTTAAAACTCAACATTCAGAAAACTAAGATCATGGCATCTGGTCCCATCACTTCATGGCAAATAGATGGGAAACAATGGAAATAATGAGAGACTTTACATTTTGGGCTCCAAAATCACTGCAGATGGTGACTGCAGCCCTGAAATTAAAAGACTCTTGCTCCTTGGAAGAAAAGTTATGACCAAACTAGACAGTATGTTAAAAAACAGAGATGTTACCTTGCCAACAAAGTCCATCTAGTCAAAGCTATGGTTTTTCCAGTGGTCATGTATGGATGTGAGAGTTGGACCATAAAGAAAGCTGAGCGCCGAAGAATTGATGCTTTTGAACTGTGGTGTTGGAGAGGACTCTTGAGAGTCCCTTGGACTGCAAGGAGATCCAGCCAGTCCATTCTAAAGGAGATCAGTCCTGGGTGTTCTTTGGAAGGAATGATGCTAAAGCTGAAACTCCAGTACTTTGGCCACCTGATGCGAATAATGGACTCATTTGAAAAGACCCTGATGCTGGGGAAGATGAAAGGCGGGAGGAGAAGGGGTCAACAGAGGATGAGATGGTTGAATGGTATCACTGACTCAGTGAACATGAGTTTGAGTAAGCTCCAGGTGTTGGTGATGGACAGGGAAGCCTGGCATGCTGCAGTCCATGGGGTCGCAAAAATTTGCCAGAAATGACAGTGACTGGACTGAACTTCACTTACTGAATTCATTGCTGGACTGCGTGTTTCAGTTTTCGATGGGTGATATCACGTTATCTGCAAAGACTGACAGTTTTCCTTCTTTTCCAGTTTTCTTTCTTTCTTCTTCTCTGATTGCCATATGACTAAGGCTTCCAAAACTATGTTGAAATAAGTAGTGAGAGTGTACATCGTTGTCTTGTTCCTCATCTTAGAGAAGATAACTTTCAGTTTTTTCACTTTTGAGAATGATGTTTGCAGTGGGTTTGTTGTATATTGCCTTAAGTATGTTGAGGTAGGTTCCCTCTATATCCACTTTCTGGAGAGCTTTTTTTTTTTCTAATTATCATAAATGGGTGTTGAAATTTCTTAAGACCTTTTTCTGCTTCTAGTGAGTTGATTATATGATTTTTATCCTTCAGTTTTTTAATGTGGTGTATCACATTGATTGATATGCATATGTGAAGAATCCATGCATCCCTGGGGTAAATTCCGCTTGATTGTGGTGTATGATCCTTTTAATGTGTTGTTGGATTCGGTTTGCTGTTATTTTGTTAAGAATTTTTGTGTTTATGTACATCAGTGATATTGGCCTGTAATTCTTTATGTTGTGATATATTTGTCTGGGTTTGGTATCAGGGTTATGGTGGCCTCATAGAATGAGACTGGGAGTGTTATTTCCTCTGCAATTTTTGGGGAGAGTTTCAGAAGTATAGATGTTAACCCTTCTCTAAATGTTCGACAGAATTCACCTGTGAACCTATCTGATCCTTGACTTTTGTCAGAAATTTATTAACCACAGTTTCAAGTTCAGTAACTGTGATTGGTCTATACATATATTCTATTTTTTTTTCGTGCTTCAGTCTTGGAAGGTTGTACCTTGTTAATTATTCATCAGTTTCTTATAGCTTTCCCATTTTATTGGCATACAGTTTCTTGTAGTAGTCTCTGATCCTTTGTATTTCTGTGGTGTCCATTGTAATTTCTTTTTAATTTATAATTTTATTAATTTAAGTCCTCCTTTTTTTTTTTTCCCCTTGATGAGTCTGGCTAAAGATTTATAATTTGTTTATCTTCTCAAAGAACCAGCTTTTAGTTTACTTGTTCTTTGCTATTGTTTTCTTTGTCTCTATTTCATTTATTTCTTCTCTGCTCTTTATGGTTTCTTTCTTTCTACTAACTTAAAGTTTTGTTCTTTCTCTAGTTGCTTTAGGGGTCAGTTTAGGTTGTTTAGTTGAGATTTTTCTTATTTTCTGAGAATATTATATTGCATAGACTTCTTTCTCAGAACTACTTTTGTTCTGCTTCATAGCTTTTAGATCATTGTGTTTTCATTGTCATTTTTCAATAGTTTTTTTTTTTTAATTTCTTCTTTGATTTCTTCAGTGATCCATTGGTTGTTTAGTAACATTGTTTAGACTCCCCTGCACATATTTGTGTTTTTTACATTTTTTTCCTGTAATTGATTTCTAATTGATTTCTAATCAATTACATTTCTCATAGTGTTGTAGTTAGGAAAGACTCTTGTTGCCTAGTCATGTCCAACTTTTTGTGACCCCATGGACTGAAGCATACCAGGCATCCCTGTCTATCATCATCTCCCGAAGTTTGCCCAAGTTCATGTCCAATGCATCAATGTTGCTATCCAGCCATCTCATCCTCTGATGCCCTCTTGTTCTTCCCTCAATCTTTTCCAGCATTAGGGACTTTTCCAATGAATCGGCTTTTGATGACCAAAATACTGGAGCTTCTGCATCAGTCCTTGCAGTGAATATCCAGGGTTGATTTCCCTTAAAAGTGACTGGTTTGATCTCCTTGCTGTCTAAAGGACTCTCAGGAATCTTCTTCAGCACAACAGTTCGAAGGTGTCAATTCTTTAGTGTTCTGCCTTCTTTATAGTCCAACTCTTACAACCGTACATGACTGCTGGGAAGACCATAGCATTGACTATATGGACCTTTGTCAGCAGAGTAATGTCTCTGCATCTCATCACACTGTCTAGGTTTGTCATCTCTTTCCTGCCAAGAAGCAACTGTCTTCTGATTTCATGACTGCAATCACCATTCACAGTGATTTTAGAGCTGAGAAGAAGAAATCTGTCACTACCTCCACCTTTTCACCTTCTATTTGTCATGAAGTAAATAGCTGTGAGAAGAAGAGAAGTGAAAAGCAAAGGAGAAAAGGAAAGATATAAGCATCTGAATGCAAAGTTCCAATGAATAGCAAGAAGAGATAAGACAGCCTTCCTCAGCGATCAATGCAAAGAAATAGAGGAAAACAACAGAATGGGAAAGACTAGAGATCTCTTCAAGATAATTAGAGATACCAAGGGAACATTTCATGCAAAGATGGGCTCGATAAAGGACAGAAATTGTTTGGACCCAACAGAAGCAGAAGATATTAAGAAGAGGTGGCAAGAATACACAGAAGAACTGTACAAAAAAGATCTTCATGACCAAGATAATCATGATGGTGTGATCAATCACTCACCTAGAGCCAGACATCCTGGAATGTGAAGTCAAATGGGCCTTAGAAAACATCACTACGAACAAAGCTAGTGGAGGTGATGGAATTCCAGTGGAGCTATTTCAAATCCTGAAAGACGATGCTGTGAAAGTGCTGTGAAAGTGCTGCACTCAATATGCCAGCAAATTTGGAAAACTCAGCAGTGGCCACAGGACAC
>NW_011491028.1:2513966-2514167 GCF_000754665.1 Bison bison bison | reverse complement strand
AGAAAGTGAAGAGGAACTAAAAAGCCTCTTGATGAAAGTAAAAGAGGAGAGTGAAAAAGTTGGCTTAAAGCTCCACATTCAGAAGACGAAGATCATGGCATCCTCTCCCATCACTTCATGGGAAATAGATGGGGAAACAGTGTCAGACTTTATTTTTCTGGGGCTCCAAAATCACTGCAGATGGTGATTGCAGCCATGAAA
>NW_011491028.1:2511075-2513841 GCF_000754665.1 Bison bison bison | reverse complement strand
GAAGAATTGATGCTTTTGAACTGTGGTGTTGGAGAGGACTCTTGAGAGTCTCTTGGACTGCAAGGAGATCCAGCCAGTCCATCCTAAAGGAGATCAGTCTTGGGTGTTCATTGGAAGGACTGATGTTGAAGCTGAAACTCCAATACTTTGGCCACCTCATGCGAAGAGTTGACTCATTGGAAAAGACTCTGATGCTAGGAGGGATTGGGGGCAGAAGGAGAAGGGGACAACAGAGGATGAGATGGCTGGATGGCATCACTGACTCAATGGACATGGGTTTGGGTGAACTCTGGGAGTTGGTGATGGACAGGGAGGCCTGGCATGCTGCAATTCTGGGGTCGCAAAGAATGGGACACGACTGAGTGACTGAACTGAACTGAACTGAATGGGGCCAGATGCCATGATCTTAGTTTTCACTCTCCTCCTTTACCCTCATCAAGAGGCTCTTTCGTTCTTCTTTGCTTTCTGCTCTTAGAGTGGTATCATCCACATATCTGAGGTTGTTGATGTTTCTCCTGCCTATCTTGATTCCAGCTTGTACCTCATCCAGCTCAGCATTTCTCATGATGTGCTCAACATATAGATTAAACAAATAGGGTGACAGCATACAGCGCTGTCATACTTCTTTCTCAATCTTGAACCAATCTGTTGTTCCATACAGGGTTCTGACTGTTGCTTCTTGACCTGCATACAGGTTTCTCAGAAGACAGATAAGATGGTCTTCTAGTCCCATCTCTTTAGAGCTTTCCACAGTTTGTTAAGATCCACACAGTCAAAGACATTAATGTAGTTGATGAAAGAGATGTAGATGTTTTTCTGGAATTCCCTTGCTTTCTCTATGATCCAATGAATGTTGACAATTTGATCTCTGCTTCCTCTTCCTTTTCTAAACCCAGCTTGTACATCTGGAAGTTCTTGTTTTGCATAATACTGAAGCCTAGCATGCAAGATTTTAAGCATGACTTTACTACTATGGAAGATGAGTACAATTGTGTGATGGTTATCACATTCTTTAGTACTACCCTTCTTGGGAACTGGGATAAGGATTGACCTTTTCCAGTCCTGTGGCCACTCTTGGGTCTTCCAGATTTCCTGACATATTGAATGTAACACCTCAATGGCATCATCCTTAGTGTTTTTATTAGTTCTACTGGAATCCTGTTGATCCACAAGCTTTATTAACAGGCCCACTTGACTTCACACTCCAGAATGTCTGGCTCTGGGTGACTGACCACACCATTATAGTAATCTGGTTCATTAAGATTTTTTTGTACAGTTCTGTGTTCTCTCCATCTCTTCTTGACTCCTTTTAGTATTACTAGGTCTCTACCATTTCTGTCCTTTATTGTACCCATCTTTGGGGCGAAATTTTCCCTTGATATTTCCAATTTTCCTGAAGAGATCTCTAGTCTTTCCACTTCTATTGTTTTCTTCTAGTTTCATGCACTGTTCATTGAAGAATGCCTTCTTTTCTCTCTGTGCTATTCTTTGAAACTCTGCATTAAGTTGGATGTACCTTTCCCTTTCTCCCTTGCCTTTCACTTCTCTTCTTTCTTCAGCTATTTGTAAAGCCTCCTCAGATAACCACTTTGCCTTCTTGCTTTTCTTTTTCTTTGGAATGATTTTTTTTGCTGCCTCCTGTAGAATATTACAGCTCTCTATCCATAGTTCTTCAGGCAACCTGTTAACTAGGTCTAATGCTTTGAATCTATTGATTCCCTCTTCTGTATATTCGTCAGTTCAGTTCAGCTGCTCAATCATGTCCGAATCTTTGCAACACATTGGACTGCAGCACGCCAGGCTTCCCTGTCCATCACCAACTCCTGGAGCTTGCTCAAACTCATGTTTCTTGAGTTGGTGATGCCACCCAACCATCTCATCCTCTGTTGTCCCCTTCTCCTCCTGCATAATCATAAGGGATTTGATTTGCGATGTACCTGGCTGGCCCAGTGGTTTTCCCCGCTTTCTTTTATTTACGTCTGATTTTTGCTATGAGAAGCTGATGATTTGAGTTACAGTCAGCTCCAGATTTTGTTTTTTCTGAATGTGTACAGCTTCTCCATCTTCAGCTACAAAGACTATAATCAATTAGATTTCAATATTGACCACTTGGGGTTCAGTGGTTAAGAATCTGCCTGCCAATTCAGGAAATGCAAGAGATGTGGGTTCCATCCCTGGATAGGGAAGATGCCCTGGGGAAGAAAATGGCAACCCACTCCAGTATTCTTGCCTGGAAAAATCCTATGGACATAGGAGCCTGGTGGGCTATAGCCCATTGGGTTGCAAAGAGTCGAACATGACTGAGCATGTATCCAACATGTGTAAACTCATCTCTTGTATTGTTGAAAAAGGGTATTTGCTATGATCAGTGCATTCTCTTGGCAGAATTTAGTTAGCCTTTGCCCTGCTTCATTTTGTTCTCCAAAGTCAAACTTGCCTGTTACTCTAGCTGTCTCTTGACTTCCTACTTTTTCATTCCAAACCCCAGTGATGAATAGAACATCTTTTTTTGGTGTTAGTTCTAGGAGGTCTTTTAGGGTTCATAGAACTGATTAACTTCAGCTTCTTTGGCATCAGTGGTAAAGGCATAGACTTAAATTACTGTGATATTGAATGATCACTTTGTCATTTTTGAGGTTGCACCCAAGAACTGCATTTTGAACTGCAAATCAATCTTTTGTTGATTATGAGGGCTACTCCACTTCTTAGAGAATAGATATGATTTCAATTTCTGTGAATTTACTGAGGTTTGCTTTGTGGTCCAAG
>NW_011491028.1:2506734-2510975 GCF_000754665.1 Bison bison bison | reverse complement strand
CAGTGTTACTGGTTGGGGCATAGACTTAAATTACTGTGATATTGAATGATCACTTTGTCATTTTTGAGGTTGCACCCAAGAACTGCATTTTGAACTGCAAATCAATCTTTTGTTGATTATGAGGGCTACTCCACTTCTTAGAGAATAGATATGATTTCAATTTCTGTGAATTTACTGAGGTTTGCTTTGTGGTCCAAGGTGTGATCTATCCCTGAGAATATTCCATGTGTTCTTGAGAAGAAACTATATTCTGCTGCTTTTGGATGGAATATCCTACAAATATCAATTAAGTCTATCTGGTCTACTGTGTCATGTAAGGATTGTGTTTCTTTACTGATTTTTTTGCCTGGATGATCTGTCCATTCATGTAAAAGTGTTGTTAAAGTTTCTGACTATATTATGTTACTGTCAGTTTCCCCTTATGGCTGTTAGCATTTGCCTTGCATATTGAGGTGTTCCTACGTTGGCTGCATACATATTTATAATTGTTTTGTCTTCTTTTTGGGTTGATCCTTTGGTCATTATGCAGTTTTCTTTCTTGTCTCTTTTAACAGTTTTTATTTTAAAATATATTCTATTGGATAAGTGTATGGCTATTTCAGCTTTCTTTAATTTCTGTTTGCATGGAATAACTTTTTCTAGTCCCTTACTTTCAATCTGTATCTTTCTCTAGGTCTGAAGTGGGTCTCTGGTTGACAACATATATATGGGTTTTATTTTTGTAACCATTTAGGCAGTCTGTGTCTTTTGGTTGGAGCACTTAATCCATTTGTATTTAAGGTAATGATCAATATGTATATTTCTATTGTCATTGTTTTCATTTTTTGGATTTGTTTTTTAAGGTTTTTTTCTTCCCTTCCTCTTTTATTCTCTTGTTTTGTGATTTAATGACCAACTTACTGTTGTGTTTGGGTTGTTTTTCTTTTATGTGTGTGTTTCTACTGTAGTTTTGTGGAGTGCATTTCCTATGAGGTTTTGATATGAAAAGTGAAAGTGTTGGTCTCTTAGTCATAGCTGACTCTTTGCAATTCCATGGACTGTAACCCACCAACTAGAACTGATATTAAAAGCAGCAAAGGAAAAACAACAAATAACACACAAGGGGATTCCCATAAGGATAACAGCTGATCTTTCAATAGAAACTCTTCAGGCCAGGAGGGAATGGCAGGACATACTTAAAGTGATGAAAGAAAATAACCTACAGCCCAGATTACTGTACTCAGCAAGGATCTCATTCAAATATAAAGGAGAAATCAAAAGCTTTACAGACAAGCAAAAGCTGAGAGAACTCAGCACCACCAAACCAGCTCTCCAACAAATGCTGAAGGATCTTCTCTAGACAGGAAGCACAAAAAGGGTGTATAAACTCGAACCCAAAACAATAAAGTAAATGGCAATGGGACCATACTTATCAATAATTACTTTAAACGTAAATGGGTTGAATTCCCCAACCAAAAGACAAAGACTGGCTGAAAGGATACAAAAACAAGATCCCTATATATGTTGTCTACAAGAGACCCCCTTAAAACAAGGGACACATACAGACTGAAAGTGAAGGGCTGGAAAAAGATATTCCATGCAAATAGAGACCAAAATAAAGCAGGAGTAGCAATACTCATATCAGATAAAATAGACTTTAAAACAAAGGCTGTGAAAAGAGACAAAGATGGTCACTACATAATGATCAAAGGATCAATCCAAGAAGAAGATATAACAATTATAAATATATATGCACCCAACATAGCAACACCACAATATGTAAGACAAATGCTAACGAGTATGAAAGGGGAAATTAACAATAACACAATAATAGTGGGAGACTTTAATACCCCACTCACACCTATGGATAGATCAACTAAACAGAAAATTAATAAGGAAACACAAACTTTAAATGACACAATAGACCAGTTAGACCTAATTGATATCTATAGGACATTTCACCCCAAAACAATGAATTTCACCTTTTTCTCAAGCGCACATGGAAACTTCTCTAGGATAGATCACATCCTGGGCCATAAATCTAGCCTTGGTAAATTCAAAAAAATTGAAATCATTCCAAGCATCTTTTCTAACCACAATGCAGTAAGATTAGATCTCAACTATAGGAAAAAAAACTATTAAAAATTCCAACATATGGAGGCTGAATAACATGCTGCTGAATAACCAACAAATCACAGAAGAAATCAAAATATGCATAGAAATGAATGAAAATGAAAACACAACAACCCAAAACCTGTGGGACACTGTAAAAGCAGTTCTAAGGGGAAGGTTCATAGCAATACAGGCATACTTCAAGAAACAAGAAAAAAGTCAAATAAATAACCTAACTCTACACCTAAAGCAACTAGAAAAGGAAGAAATGAAGAACCCCAGGGTTAGTAGAAGGAAAGAAATCTTAAAAACTAGGGCAGAAATAAATGCAAAAGAAACAAAAGAGACCATAGCAAAAATCAACAAAGCCAAAAGCTGGTTCTTTGAGAGGATAAATAAAATTGACAAACCATTAGTCAGACTCATCAAGAAACAAAGGGAGAAAAATCACATCAATAAAATTAGAAATGAAAATGGAGAGATCACAACAGGAACACAAAGGATCATAAGAGACTACTGTCAGCAACTATATGCCAATAAAATGGACAACTTGGAAGAAATGGAGAAATTCTTAGAAAAGTACAACTTTCCAAAACTGAACCAGGAAGAAATAGAAAATCTTAATAGACCCATAACAAGCACAGAAATTAATACTGTAATCAGAAATCTTCCAGCAAACAAAAGCCCAGGTCCAGACAGCTTCACAGCTGAATTCTACCAAAAATTTAGAGAAGAGCTAACACCTATCCTACTCACTCTTCCAGAAAATTGCAGAGGAAGGTAAACTTCCAAACTCATTCTATGAGGCCACCATCACACTAATACCAAAACCTGCCAAAGATGCCACAGAAAAAGAAAATTACAGGCCAATATCACTGATTAACACATATGCAAAAATCCTTAACAAAATTCTAGCAAACAGAATCCACCAACACATTAAAAAGATCATACATCATGACCAAGTGGGCTTTATCCCAGGGATGCAAGGATTCTTCAATATCTGCAAATCAAGCAATGTAGTACACCATATTAACAAATTGAAAAATAAAAGCCATATGATTATCTCAATAGATGCAGAGAAAGCCTTTGACAAAATTCAACATCCATTTATGATTAAAAAAAAAAAAACTCTCCAGAAAGCAGGAATAGATGGAACATACCTCAACATAATAAAAGCTATATATGGCAAACCCACAGCAAACATTATCCTCAATGGTTAAAAGTTGATAGCATTTCCCCTAAAGTCAGGAAGAAGACAAGGGTGTCCACTTTCACCACTAATATTCAACATAGTTTTGGAAGTTTTGGCCACAGCAATCAGAGCAGAAAAAGAAATAAAAGGAATCCAAATTGGAAAAGAAGTAAAACTCTCACGGTTTGCAGATGACATGATCCTCTACATAGAAAACCCTAAAGACTCCACCAGAAAATTACTAGAGTTAATCAATGAATGTAGTTAAGTGGCAGGATATAAAATGAACACACAGAAATTCTTTGCATTCCTATACACTAATAATGAGAAAATAGAAAGAGAAATTAAGGAAACAATTCCATTCACCATTGCAACAAAAATAATGAAATACTTAGGAATACATCTATCTAAAGAAACAAAAGACCTATATATAGAAAACTATAAAACACCGGTGAAAGAAATCAAAGAGGAAACTAATAGATGGAGAAATATACTGTGTTCATGGGTCAGAAGAATCAATATAGTGAAAATGAGTATTCTACTCAAAGCAATCTATAGATTCAATACAATCCCTTTCAAGCTACCAATAGTATTTTTCACAGAGCTAGAACAAATAATTTCACAATTTGTATGCAAATACAAAAAAAAACCTCGAATAGCCAGAGCAAGAAGAATGGAACTGGAGGAATCAACCTGCCTGACTTCAGGCTCTACTACAAAGCCACAGTCATCAAGACAGTATGGTACTGGCACAAAGACAGAAATATAGGTCAATGGAACAAAATAGAAAGCCCAGAGATAAATCCACACACCTATGGACACCTTATCTTTGACAAAGGAGGCAAGAATATACAATGGAGAAAAGACAACCTCTTTAACAATTGGTGCTGGGAAAACTGGTCAACCACTTGTAAAAGAATGAAACTAGAACACTTTCTAACACCATACACAAAAATAA
>NW_011491028.1:2506077-2506494 GCF_000754665.1 Bison bison bison | reverse complement strand
GCAACTGACAAAGAATTAATCCCAAAAATATACAAGCAACTCCTACAGCTCAACTCCAGAAAAATAAATGACCCAATCAAAAAATGGGCCAAAGAACTAAACAGACATTTCTCTGAAGAAGACATACAGATGGCTAACAAATACATGAAAAGATGCTCAACATCACTCATTATCAGAGAAATGCAAATCAAAACCACAATGAGGTACCATTTCACACCAGTCAGAATGGCTGCTATCCAAAAGTCTATAAGCAATAAATGTTGGAGAGGGTGTGGAGGAAAGGAAACCCTCTTACACTGTTGGTGGGAATGCAAACTAGTACAGCCACTATGGAGAACAGTGTGGAGATTCCTTAAATAACTGGAAATAGAACTGCCATATGACCCAGCAACCCCACTGCTGGGCATACACACTGAG
>NW_011491028.1:2504792-2505860 GCF_000754665.1 Bison bison bison | reverse complement strand
AAGTGAAAGAGACACATGTACCCCAATGTTCATCACAGCACTGTTTATAACAGCCAGGACATGGAAGCAACCTAGATGTCCATCAGCAGATGAATGGATAAGAAAGCTGTGGTACATATACACAATGGAGTATTATTCAGCCATTAAAAAGAATACATTTGAATTAGTTCTAATGAGGTGGATGAAGCTGGAGCCTATTATACAGAGTGAAGTAAGCCAGAAAGAAAAACACCAATACAGTATACTAATGCATATATATGGAATTTAGAAAGATGGTAATGATAACTGTGTGTGCCAGACAGCAAAAGAGACACAGATGTATAGAACAGTCTTTTGGATTCTGTGGGAGAGGGCGAGAGTGGGATTATTTGGGAGAATGGCATTGAAACATGTATAATATCATATGTGAAAAGAATCGCCAGTTCAGGTTCAATGCATGATACAGGATGCTCGGGGCTGGTGCACTGGGATGACCCAGAGGGATGGTAGGATGGTATGGGGAGGGAATTGAGAGGGGGGTTCAGGATGGGGAAGACATGTACACCCGTGGTGGATTCATGTTGATGTATGGCAAAACCAATACAATATTGTAAAGTAAAAAAAAAGAAAAGCAAAAGAAATAAACCTTTAAATACAAAAATAAATAAAGTCACAGAGAAACTGAAAAAAAAAAAAAGACTGTTTATTGTCACCCTGCTTATTTAACTTATATGCAGAGTACATCATGAAAAACGCTGGGCTGGATGAAGCACAAGCTGGAATCAACATTGCTGGGAGAAATATCAATAACCTCAGATATGCAGATGACACCACCATGGCAGAAAGTGAAGAAGAACTAAAGAGCCTTTGATGAAAGTGAAAGAGGAGAGTGAAAAAGTTCGCTTAAAGCTCAACATTCAGAAAGCTAAGATCATGGCATCTGGACCCATCACTTCGTGGCAAATAGATGGGGAAACAGTAAATCACTGCAGATGGTGATACAGCCATGAAATAAAAAGATGCTTACTCCTTGGAAGAAAAGCTATGACCAACCTAGACAGCATATTAAAAAGCAGAGACATTACTTTG
>NW_011491028.1:2504198-2504692 GCF_000754665.1 Bison bison bison | reverse complement strand
TCTGTGTCATCTGAGACCCTCTGGTACCAAGGATTGAACCCTTGTCCCCTGCATTGGCAGATGTGCTGCTAATCACTGGACCACCAGGGAAGTCCCTCTGCTGGTCTCTTACTTTCAAAGCCATTTCTCATTTCCTGCATTTGTACTCTTCATTACTCTCCACATTGTATCATATTTCTGTATGGATGTTTTCCTGATTTTGCTGTTGTTTTCTTCAGTTTCTAAGTCATGTCCAACTCTGTGTGACCCCATGAACTGCAGCATGCCAGGCTTTTCTGTTCTTCACTATCCCCAGGAGTTTGCTCAAACTCATGTCCATTGAGTCAGTGATGCCTTCCAACCATCTTATCCTCTGCATCCCCTTCTCCTATTGCCCTCAATCTGTTCCAGCATTAGGGTCTTTTCAAATGAGTCAGCTCTTCACATCAAGTGGCCAAAGTATTGGAGCTTCAGCTTCAGCATCAGTCCTTCCAGTGAATATTCAGGATTGATTT
>NW_011491028.1:2503394-2504098 GCF_000754665.1 Bison bison bison | reverse complement strand
GTGTTGGAGAAGACTCTAGAGAGTCCCTTGGACTGCAAGGAGATCCAGCCAGTCCATCCTAAAGGAAATCAATCCTGAATATTCACTGGAAGCACTGATGTTAAAGCTGAAACTCCAGTACTTTGGCAGCCTGATGCGAAGAATGGAGTGATTTGAAAAGCCCCTGATGCTGGGAAAGATTGAAGGTGGAAGGAGAAGGGGACGACAGAGGATTAGATGGTTGGATTTCATCACCAACTCAATGGACATGAGTTTGAGTAAACTCCGGGAGTTGGTAATGGACAGGGAGGCCTGGCAGTCCATGCAGTCCATGGGGTCGCAAAGAGTCAGACAGGACTGAGTGACTGGACTGAACTGAACCTGCCAGGCTCCTGTATCCATGGGATTCTCCAGGCAAGAATACCGGAGTGGGTTGCCATGACCTTCTCCAGGAGATCTTCCCAACCCAGGGAGATTTTGACATAGCAGCCTATAAATATACAAGGTTGTTTTAAGTCGCTGGTCTCTTATTTATTTATTAAGTTTTGGCTGTGCTGGGTCTTCATTTCTGTGCAAGGGCTTTCTTTAGTTGCAGTGGGCAGGTACTACTCTTTGTTGAAGTGCACTGGTTGCTCATTGTGGTGGCTTCTTTTGCTGTGGAGCATGGGCTCTAGGTGTGCAGTTGCAGTAGTTTGGGGCATATTGGCCCAGTTGCTCTGTGTCAT
>NW_011491028.1:2501889-2503294 GCF_000754665.1 Bison bison bison | reverse complement strand
CTTCACATCAAGTGGCCAAAGTATTGGAGCTTCAGCTTCAGCATCAGTCCTTCCAGTGAATATTCAGGATTGATTTCCTTTAGGATTGATTGGTTTGATCTGCTTGCAGTCTAAGGGACTCTCAAGAGTCTTCTCCAGCACCACAATTCAGAAGCATCAATTCTTTGGTGTTCAGTCTTTTTTATGGTCCAACTCTCACATCCACATATGATTATTGGAAAAACCCATGCACTTAGTTGCTGAGTCATGTCCAACTCTGTGACCCCATGGATTGTAGCCCTCCAGGCTCCTCTGTCCATTGGGATTCTCCAAGCAAAGATATGGGAGTGGGTTGCCATGCCCTCCTCCAGGGCTCTTCCCAACCCAGGGATTGAACCCAGGTCTCCTGCATTGCAGGCAGATTCTTTACTGTCTAGGCCATGAAGGAAGTGGAAAAACCAATAGCTTTGACTATACAAACATTTGTTGACAAAATGATGTCTCTGCTTTTGAATACTCTGTGTAGTTTTGTCATAGCTTTTCTTCCAAGGAGCTAGTATCTTTTAATTTCTGCAGTCACCATCCACATTGATTTTGGAGTCTGATAAAATAAAATCTGATACTGTTTCTACATTTCCCATCTATTTGCCTTGATGTGATAGGACCAGATGCCATGATCTTAGTTTTTTGAATGTTGAGTTTTAAGCCAGCTTTTTCACTCTCCTCTTTCACCCTCATCCAGAGGTTCTTTAGTTTCTCTCCACTTTCCGCTATTAGAGTTGTATTATCTGCATATCTGGGGTTGTTGATATTTCTCCTGGTAAGCTTGCTTCCTGCTTGTGAGTCATCCAGCCAAGCATTCCACATGATGTACTCTGCATGTTAGTTAAATAAGCAGAGAGACAATATACAGGCTTGATGTACTCCTTTCCTAATTTTGAACCAGTCTGTTGTTCCATGTCCAGTTCTAATTGTTGCTTCTTGTCCTGCATATAGTATTCTCAGGAGATGGACAAGGTGGTCTGGTTTTCTCTTCTCTTTAAGAATTTCCCACAGTTTGTTGTGATCCACATGATCACAGGCTTTAGCTTATTCAATGGAGCAGAAGGAAATGCTTTTTTGGAATTCCCTTGCTTTCTCTCCGATTCAGTGACCATTGCCAATTTGATCTCTGGTTCCTCTGCCTTTTCTAAATCCAGCTTGTATCTATAAAAGTTCTTGGTTTTTATATTGCTGAAGCTTGGTTTCAAGGATTTTGAGTATTACCTTGCTAGCATATGAAATGGATACTATTCTGGGGTAGTTTGAACATTCTTTGGCATTGCCTTTCTTTGATATTGGAATAAAAAACTGACCTTTTCCAGTCCTGTGGACTTTACTAGTGAGCTTCCCAATTAAGATTTTATTTTTTTTATTGTGGATGTTC
>NW_011491028.1:2497028-2501699 GCF_000754665.1 Bison bison bison | reverse complement strand
CCACTCCCCACCCTCCCACCACCCTCCCACCCTTGGCTTTTTGTCATTTTGTTGTAAAGCTGGTTTTTTGGTGCTGAATTCTCTTAGCTTTTGTGGTGCTGAATTCCCTTAGTTTTTGCTTGTCTGTAAAGCTTTGGATTTCTCCATTGAATATGAATGAAACCCTTGCTAGGTAGAGTATTCTTGATTGTAGGTTTTCCCCTTTCATTACTTTTAAATATTTCATGGTACTCCCTTCTGGCCTGCAGAGTTTCTGCTGAAATATCAGCTGATAACCTTATGGAGATTCCCTTGTATATTATTTGTTGCTTTTACCTCATTGCTTTTAATATTTTTCTTGTCTTTAATTTTTCTCAGTTCGATTAATATGTCTCTTGGGGTGTTCCTCGTTGAGTTCATCTTGAATGAGACTCTTTGCACTTCCTGGACTTGAGTGTTTTCTTTCTCATGTTAGGTAAGTTTTCAGTTATGTCTTCAGATATTTTCTTTTGTCCTTTCTCTTTTCCTACTGAGAAAAGATAATAAGAATGCTACTGCTACTGCTGCTAAATTGCTTCAGTCGTGTCCGACTCTGTGCGACCCCATAGACGGCAGTCCACCAGGCTTCTGGCAAGAACACTGGAGTTGGTTGCCATTTCCTTCTCCAACGCATGAAAGTGAAAAGTGAAAGTGAAGTCGCTCAGTCGTGTCCAACTCCTCCTTCATCCATGGGATTTTCCAGGCAAGAGTACTGGAATGGGATGCCATCGCCTTCTCCATACTGATGTGTTTAATGTTGTCTCAGAGGTCTCTGAGACTCTATTTCTTTTTGTAATATTTTCCATTAGGTCCCAGGTCCAGATCTAGGAGATCCCGGCTAAGGGCCTGTCCAAACAAGTTGGGGTTATCTCTGAAACCCTGAGGTAATACTGTCCAAGTCATCTGTTGGTGTTTTTCCTCCTGGGGCCTTCCACTCAAAGGCAAAGAGATATTGGGATTCTTTAGCCAGTGGTATGCAAAAAAAATGCATCTTTGAGATCCAAGACTGTAAACCATTTGACACTGGGTGGGATTACTCCCGAGATTACATAGGGATTGGGTACTGTGGGATGGAGGGGGACTACAGCTTCATTTATGATCTGGAGATCTTGAACCATTTGCCAGGTTCCATCCTTTTTCTTTACTGAGAGGATTGGGGTGTTACATGGAGAACTGGTGGGGACCAATAGCCCACAAGCAAGGAATTTATTTATTAAAGGCTGTAGCCCCTCCCAAGCCTCTCTTTTGAGGGGATATTGTTTCTGGTTAGGAAACTGAGTGGGATCTCAGAGGACAATGATGACCTTGGTGTTCTCGTCCAGAAATCCCCTGGTCCTACACCTGGGGGTTAATTTTGTCTTTCCATAGTTTTTGGTCTCTCCCTATTAGAGAAGGTGTAATGGGTTCTTCAGTAGTAACCAGGAGCTGTAGGGCTCTAGGGGCTGAAAAGCTTCCCATCACAAGGGTGGTCCCCAATTTAGTGAGTATGTCTTTTCCCTTTAAGGGAGTAGGATACTCAGGGACCACCAGAAACTGGTGGGAAAATATTTGTCCATCCCAGCAACAAAGAAGTGCTTGGGTGAATCTTTTAGTAGTTGTTTTTCCTATAGGACGCAAAATGGTACAGGTTTGGGAGGAGAAGGCTCCGGAGTAGGAGATCAAGACAGAGTAGGTAGCCCCTGTGTCAACCAAGAAATTCTCGGACCTACCTGCCACATCCAGTTGTATCCTTGGCTCCAGCCCCGTGATGGTTATCTGTGACAGGTGGGCTGGCTGGAGCGGGCCGCTTCGGTCCTCTTGAACCATCATGAGGGAAGGCTTGGCACTTTACCTTGAGGCTCTTGGGTCTCAAGGGCAGAGTGCTGCCCAATGTTCCAGTTGATGGCATTTGTGGCAAGCCATTCTAGGAGACTTGTCATGGTTTGGACACTGTGGCCCAATGCCCCTCTGTCTACAGATCAGGCTTTTGTCTTGTGCCTTGTCCTTCAAGGAATCGGGGTTTGCCATAGGGCTTCTCTGGAGGGCGGCCAGCATCTGGGCATGCCTTGTCTCTTTCCTTCTCTCCCTCTCCTGGGCCTTGGCCTCCTTCTCCTGTTCTCTGTTATGAAAGGTATTGGTGGCTGTCAGGATCATCTCATCTAAAGAGGCAGCAGAGTCCTGCTGCTGTAGCTGTTGTAACTTAATTCTGATATCTGATGCACGTTGGGACAGTATTTGTCCTTTAAAATCACCTGTCCCTTATAAGAGTCTAAGTCCAAATTGGTAAACTTTTGGAGGGCCTCTTTTAGCCTTTCCAGAAGGGCAATTAGGTTCTCGTTGGGCTCCTGAGTTATTGCTGAGACTGGGCACAGTCCCACAAGTAATAGGCTTCCTTCTATATCTGTGGGTGGACTTCCTTAGGGATGAGTCTTTCTGAAGCTTATCCTACCCAGTACTGTTGCAACCTGAGAGCCAGGCATCCCGGGGTCAGGGTGCAGATCCCCAGGCAGGCTGGGGCATGACAGCCTCCTAGAGATTGAATCTCCAGGAAGGTTGAAGCGTGACGGCCTCCAAAGAATTGGGTCCTGGGCAGGACCTCCTGGGACCCCTCGGACTGGTGGATCCCCGAGCAGGTTGAGGAGTGACAATCTTTCGAGCACCAGATCCCTAGGCAGGTCAAGGCAGGTTGATCTCTTAGGACCCCTGGACTGGAGTTTGGGTGTCCCCAAGGTCTCCAGCCTGACCAGTGCTAGGTAGGATTGAGGGGTTAAATATTATACAGTATTTCCCTCCCAAGGCCAGCTATTTTCTGGTTGCCTCTCCAGAAGATTGTAGAGGCAACACTGTGGGCCGGGATGGGGCTGAGGGAAGGAGCATTAAACAGGAGGGAAGGGGGCAGAGCACAACCTTTGAAAGAATGACATAGCACAAGGGCATAACGTAAACCAATTAAAAGCAATTGGATCCAAGATGACAAGTCAAATTCAAGTAAACCTTAATCCCTAATCTATAAGCCAACAGACACCTAGAGGTGGCAGGACAGCTCTAAAGCACTGTCAAAAGATGGAGGAGTCGGCGGTTCCCCAATGGCTGGGATGATCCTCCCACTCATTAGCATATGAATTAACCCTCACAAAACCTAGCCAGGCCAAATTCCAGGGCCCTAGCCCTTGCCCTTGGCAATGGCCCACACCCTAAAGCATGGCTTCTCTCTGAATCCTAACAAACCCACCTCTTTTTGGCTGGCTTGAGTCCTGGGATAAAGCTGAAGGACAGGAGGAAAAATCAGTGGGAAAAACGGGCCAAGGAATTCCCTTCATAGCCTGCCAGAAAATCTGCTAAATTCCTGATCTGTGCTCACAGTTTTCATTGGTCTGATTCTTGGTACAGAGAAGAGTAAGGACAGAAGAACCCCCACCGGCTTGGGTAATAACTACTGGGACCCAGCAGATAGTGCCTTTGGGACATACCGAAGAGTAGCTTCTCCAGTTCAGTTCAGTTCAATTGCTCAGTCATGTCTGACTCTGAGACCCCATGAATCGCAGCACGCCAGGCCTCCCAGTCCATCACCAACTCCTGGAGTTCACTCAGACTCGTGTCCATCGAGGCAGGGATGCCATCCAGCCATCTTATCTTCTGTCGTCCCCTTCTCCTCCTGCCCCCAATCCCTCCCAGCATCAGAGTCTTTTCCAATGAGTCAACTCTTTGCATAACGTGGCCAAAGTACTAGAGTTTCAGCTTTAGCATCATTCCTTCCAAAGAAATCCCAGGGCTGATCTCCTTCAGAATGGACTGGTTGGATCTCCTTGCAGTCCAAGGGACTCTCAAGAGTCTTCTCCAACACCACAGTTCAAAAGCATCAATTCTTCGGTGCTCAGCCTTCTTCACAGTCCAACATCCATACATGACCACAGGAAAAATCAGAGCCTTGACTAGATGGACCTTTGTTGGCAAAGTAATGTCTCTGCTTTTGGATATGTCATCTAGGTTGGTCATAACTTTCCTTCCAAGGAATAAGCGTCTTTTAATTTCATGGCTGCAGTCACCATCTGCAGTGATTTTGGAGCCCAAGAAAATAAAGTCTCTCATTGTTTCCATTGTTTTCCCGTCTATTTGCCATGAAGTGATGCGACCAGATGCCATGATCTTCGTTTTCTGAATGCTGAGCTTTAAGCAAACTTTTTCACTCGCCTCTCTTACTTTCATCAAGAGGCTTTTTAGTTCCTCTTCACTTTCTGCCATAAGGGTTGTTTCGTTCTGCATATCTGTGGTTATTGATATATCTCCCGGCAGTCTTGATTCCAGTTTGTGCTTCTTCCAGCCCAGCGTTTCTCATGATGTACTCTGTATATAAGTTAAATAAGCAGGGTGACAAGATACAGCCTTGACATACTCCTTTTCCTAATTGGAACCAGTCTGTTGTTCCATGTCCAGTTCTAACTCTTGCTTCCTGACCTGCATATAGGTTTCTCAAGAGGCAGGTCAGGTGGTCTGGTATTCCCATCTCTTTCAGAATTTTCCACAGTTTATTGTGATCCACAGAGTCAAAGGCTTTGGCATAGTCAATAAAGCAGAAAGAGATGTTTTTCTGGAACTCTCTTGCTTTTTCCATGATCCAGCGGATGTTGGCAATTTGATCTCTGATTCTTCTGCCTTTTCTAAAACCAGCCTGCC
>NW_011491028.1:2496406-2496928 GCF_000754665.1 Bison bison bison | reverse complement strand
TTAAATAGCTCAACTGGAATTCCATCACCTCCACTAGCTTTGTTCATAGTGATGATTTCTAAGGCCCACTTGACTTCACATTCCAGGATGTCTGGCTCTAAGTCAGTGATCACATCATTGTGATTATCTGGGTCATGAAGATCTTTTTTGTACAGTTCTTCTGTATATTCTTGCCATCTCTTCTTAATATTTTCTGCTTCTGTTAGGTCCAAACCATTTCTCTCCTTTATCGAGCCCATCTTTGCATGAAATGTTCCTTTGGTATCTCTAATTTTCTTGAAGAGATCTCTAGTCTTTCCCATTCTATTGTTTTCCTCTATTTCTTTGCATTGATCGCTGAGGAAGGCTGTCTTATCTCTTCTTGCTATTCACTGGAACTCTGCATTCAGATGCTTATATCTTTCCTTTTCTCCTTTGCTTTTCACATCTCTTCTTTTCACAGCTATTTGTAAGGCCTCCCCAGACAGCCAATTTGCTTTTTTGTATTTCTTTTCCATGGGGATGGTCAGTAAGTGTCCAATG
>NW_011491028.1:2488876-2496306 GCF_000754665.1 Bison bison bison | reverse complement strand
TAACTCCAGAAAGAATGAAGGGATGGAGCCAAAGCAAAAACAATACCCAGCTGTGGATGTGACTGATGACAGAAGCAAGGTCCGATGCTGTAAAGAGCAATATTGCATAGGAACCTGGAATGTCAGGTCCATGAATCAAGGCAAATTGGAAGTGGTCAAACAAGAGATGGCAAGAGTGAATGTTGACATTCTAGGAATCAGCGAACTAAAATGGACTGGAATGGGTGAATTTAACTCAGATGACCATTATATCTACTACTCTCAGCAGGAATCCCTCAGAAGAAATGGAGTAGCCATCATGGTCAACAAAAGAGTCCGAAATGCAGTACTTGGATGCAATCTCAAAAACGACAGAATGATCTCTGTTTGTTTCCAAGGAAACCATTCAATATCACAGTGATCCAAGGCCTCAACCAGTAACGCTGAAGAAGCTGAAGTTGAACAGTTCTTTGAAGACCTAGAAGACCTTTTAGCACTAACACCCAAAACATATGTCCTTTTCATTATAGGGGACTGGAATGCAAAAGTAGGAAGTCAAGAAACACCTGGAGTAACAGGCAAATTTGGCCTTGGAATACAGAATGAAGCAGGGCAAAGACTAATAGAGTTTTGCCAAGAAAATGCACTGGTCATAGCAAACACCCCCTTCCCACAACACAAGAGAAGACTCTATACATGGACATCACCAGATGGTCAACAGCAAAATCAGATTGATTATATTCTTTGCAGCCAAAGATGGAGAAGCTCTATACAGCCAACAAAAACATGACCAGGAGCTGACTGTGGCTCAGATCATGAACTCCTTATTGCCAAATTCAGACTTAAATTGAAGAAAGTAGGGAAAACCACTAGACCATTCAGGTAGCTTCTCCAGAGTCCCTCAATTGCGCCCACTGCCGCCCGCCTGTTCATGGGGGGTTCAAGGAAACAAGAAACGAGAGATTGTAAAAGAATTAAGATTTTGTTAGGCATGTCCCTCCATCCATTGGAGGGAGGACCTCCTACCTTAACGGGAGGTCTTCTGGAATCTGAGGCTGAGCCATGGGAGCTTTCTGCTTGAGTCTCCTGTGCTGGGTTTTATTCACTGTTCCAGTTCCCAGCACTTCTGGGATGGGATGATGGGGCATCCCAGAACTTCTTTGTTGCTGGGATGGACAAATATTTTCCCACCAGTTTCTGGTGGTCCCTGAGTGTGGGGGCTATGTGGGCCCTTCTATTGTGGAAGGCTGATTTTTGTTGGATAGTCTGAAAAGTGTAGCTGGCCCCCAGTCTGATTGGTTTCTAGGCCCTGCCTTGTTCAGAGGCTTCTCTCTGCTACAGGGTGGGGCTGGATTATAGGGTGACTGTGGGGCTAAAGGTCCTGGATCTAGTGTTGGCTTGTTGGTAGATGGGGTCAGGATCCCTGGAAGATTCCAGGACTAGTGCCAGTAGACAGGGCCAGGTTCTGGTCTTAACAAGGTAGAGGGAGAAATCCAAAATAGCACCTGTCAGCATCAGTGTCCTTGTGATAGTATGAGCGCCCCAAAATGATTGCCGCCAGTGTTAATTTCCCCAGCATGAGTTCCAGTTGCCTCCTGCCTCTCTGGTGGGGGCAGAGGAAATTTCCAAGATCAGCAGGTGGGGTTGACTCAGGCTTCTTTCAAATTGCTGCTTCTACTCTGGGTCTCAAAACATGTGAGATTGTGTGGGCTTTTTTATAGAACAGAGTCTCTATTTCCTATAGCCTTCTGGCTCTCCAAAATATAATTTCCACTGGCCTTCAAAGCCAAATATTCTAGGGGCAAATCTTCCCAGGGCCAAACCCCCGGGCTGATGATCCTGATGTGGGGCTGGGATCCCTCACTCCTTAGGGAGAACCTCTATAATGTTAATAATCATCCTGGTTTTGGGTTACCCCCTCCAGGACTCTGGGTCTTAACTATACAACATTTCTACCCCTCCTACCCATTTCCCTGTGGATCCTTCTTTATATCTTTAGTCATTAAAGATCTTTTCTTTCAGTCTTTAGGTCTTTCTCATCAATAGTTGCTCTGCAAGATAGGGAATGGACTTGTGGACATGATGGAAGAAGGAATGCTAATGCTAATGCTAAGTCACTTCAGTCGTGTCTGACTCTGCACAACCCCAAAGACGGCAGCCCACTAGGCTCCCCCGTCCCTGGGATTCTCCAGGCAAGAACACTGGAGTTGGTTGCCATTTCGGAAGAAGGAAAGGGAGGCACAAATTGAGACAGTAACACTGACATATACACTATTATATGCAAAATAATAATAGATAGCTAGAGCTAGTGGGAAGCAGCTGTGTAGCACAAGGATCTCAGCTCGAAATTCTGTGATGACCTAGAGGGATGAGATGGGGGTTAGGAGGGAGCCTCAAGAGGGAAGGGATATATGTATATAGCTGATTTACATTGTTGTATGGCAGAAAGCAACTATCATTGTAAAGCAATTATTTTCCAGTTAAAAATTAGGTGCTCTATAAAGACTTGTAATTTTGATGTGTCTGTGAAGTTGGTGAGCTGAAGGTCTTCCTACTTTATCATCTTGGCCACCTCTTTCCATGTATCATTTTAAGTCGAAAAGAAAATCATCTTGTTGTAATACAAATAAACAAGTCTTAAATTGTCTTTGGGTAAAGCTAATCTTTTCACATATCAAATATTTTGAAGTGAAGTATGCCCAAATTTGTTCTATGTTTTATGATAACCTTATCTCCAAAGAGTCCTTCTATTACTTCTGTAACATTACTGTTTTTCTAGCTGCTTCCCCTTATTCTCAAGACGACACAGTTTCCATCACGTCTCCCAGCCAAAGAACAAATTGTTAGGCTTTCACAGAGTCGTTCTCCAGTCATTCAAAAGTTTTTTGTTTTGTTTTTTTTTTGTATCTAAACTTTGAACCAGTGCATTTAAACAGAGAAAGTAGTGTGAGAGGGAGTTTTCTGAAGGTAGTTATGCCTGTGCTGACATCAGAACAACTTGAGTTGGTCATTGAAAAGTGGAAAGATAGAAAGGAATACAAAGTTTTATATGTGACTAGAAAGCCTGGAAGCCCAGCACACGGTTGGGAGCATGGGGAGCTAACTTCTCAAATGGGTTTGATTGCATCCTTAGGGCATCAGGACCTGTTGAAGGGAACTAGGAATGCCAAGATAAAATGGGCATTTAAAAAGCATTGGCCCTAAATATGAATAGATTGGAAGGAGATAAGGAGTAAAGGAGTGGAGATTAAAAAAAAAATATATATATATATATATATGTTATTTTTACACATGAGAAAATTAATTTTACACACGAGGAGTAAGAGCTAAGTAGTAACGTTCCCTTGAACTCAGACACAGAGAAAAGCAGTATGAAGCTCAAAACTTTTAGCATATATATCCTTTATTTTGTTATATGTTTCAATTCTTTTTAAGCAAACTTAATTCAGGTAAAACACACAAACATACAATTTCATGAGTGTTCACAAAGAAACACACCCCTGTCTCCATTCAGATCAAGAAATTAAATGACCAGCACCCTACAAGAGCCCCTCTTGCTCCCTTTCAGTCTATACTTCTCCAGATAAAACTATTATCTTAACTTTGATCCCTATGGATCTTTGAAATTAATTTTTCTCCTAAGAAATGAGCTACCACATACCTGGAAACTTGAACATGAAAAGAACCCCAAGTTTAATCTAGTTCAGTGGTTTTTGAGACATTAAAAATAAACAATAGAATAGTTTCTTCAAAACGAAATGCCACATACATCCCCAATATGTAAAACAGATATCAGAATTCCTCTGATCAACTCAGAAATCTGGAGTGGGGAGGTGGATAGGAAGGAGTCTCAAGAGGGAAGGGATATATGCATACTTACAGCTCATTCATGTGGTTGTGCAGCAGAAACTAACACAATTTTGTGAAATAATTATATTCCAATTAAAAATATATTAAAAACAATAAAGAAATTCTGGAGCTTGGGAAGCATACTCATTGCACATCCCCTTCCTTTAACACACGTTCAATGGAGACTTCATGTGTCCATCTACTTATATGAAGTTTTCCACTAAATACATACTATAGTGTTACACAATCCATAGTCAGTTGTATGTAGAACTGTAGATACAGAGGGCTGACTGTAGGTTGCAAGCTGGTCTACGGCACAGAGGTTGTGCTCATAACCCCTGTGCTGTTCAAGAGTCGACTGTTTTTCTCTACCTATTCCATTCTGGTGAACTCTAAGATATTACTTCCATATCCTGAGGTTCTATGGAAAACTCAGTTTGAAAATCACCGGTCTATTGTAAGCTCTTTCTTTTGAATAGGGTTTGGTAGACTTTTCTAGAAAAGTCTAGACAGTGAATATTTTAGACTTTCATTGCCATATTGCTTCTTTCTCACTATTCAGCCCACATGCTGTTGTGGTGTGAAAGCAGCTTTAGACAATATGTATTGACTTTGTTCCAATAAAACTTTATTTACAAAAATAGACTGGGGGTTGAAGTGGATTTGGCCCGTGGGCTGTAGTATGCCAAACTCTGCTTTTGAAAAATAAGGAAAAGTATGTTCAAAAAAGTAAAAGAAACTTAAATTTTCAGAATTTTATTACTAAAGGAACTTTAGTAATCCTCATTTGGATAAAAAATCAAGTCCCCAGTAATTCACACCATTTTAAGAAGCAATTTGCGGCACTTATAACCTAGCAAGGAGTTATATCTATGACATCATAATTATAGTTAAGGTAGTGTTTTCTTCCTTTTCCAACCATTTATTACTAAAATCTTCAGGCTTTCATCTCTTCTGAAAAAAATCTTGAGGAATCACGCTCTCCCTAGGAACTGTAAATTTCCCAGGCCTGTGACTTATATGATTTCTGCTAGGACTCTTGGCTTCTCTGGCCACTAGCCCTCATGCTTCTTGCCCCCAAGTGGCCCAAGTAACTTGCTGCACCAACTTTAGGTGGTCTGGGTTCTAAGCATATTTCCATCATTACCCTGTTAAGATGTATGTTTGGCACAACTATCTTCATTATAACAAAGGACTAGAAATTTGAGTAATTCTATCAAGTCTTTACTGCCCCCTCATTCAGGGTTTAATGACATATTCTGGTATCTTCTACCTGAGAGTGGGTTATTCACATTGCTGAATTCCCACACTGAGTCTAATCAGCCCTTGACTTTATTCTGTGCTTGCTAGCTGTATCAACAAGAATGGGCAAGGTTATGATCATAAAATAGGTTAAATCAAACCTTAGTGTTTCCAAACAACAATATATTCCACCATAAAACCTTTGTGGATTGGTAGGAGCTCTGCTTTTCTTGATTGCAGTCCTCACTCTGCTTCTAAAGCTGATACATCAGCCATAGATGGAGAATTGCCCATTGCAGCGATAGAGGGAAGGGAGGATGTACTGAAGCAAGAATTGGCTTTTAACATTCCTGCTTAGAGTAATGTGTGTGTTAGCTGCTTAGTCGCATCTGACTCTTTGTGATCCCATAGACCTTAGCCTGCCAGGCTCCTCTGTCTGGCGACTGGGATTGTGATCCATCTTGCATGAGTTTTCCCAGGTAAGAATACTGGAGTGGGTTGCCATTTCCTTCTCCAGAGGATCTTCCCAACTCAGGGATGGAACCCCAGTCTCCTGCATTGCAAGCAGATTCTTTACCCTCTGAGCTACCCAGGGGGCTTAGAGTGACAGGCTCCTCTTTTAAATGCCTAAAGCAAGCCAAAGGGCTAACCCTGCCTTCCCTGAGGCAGGGAATTCTCAGGGAGGGATACAGGAGATTGGCCAACTGAAGTCAAAATCCTGCTGACGTCTCTATTATCATTTCTCCCTAGAGGACTAAGATCCATCATGCAAATTAAACTCCTAGTATCCTGTCCTGGGGGGTTTTCCTAGTGGCTCAGAATTCCCCTGCAATGCAGGAGACCTGGGTCTGATGCCTGGGTTAGGAAGATTTCCTTAGAGAAGGAAATGGCTACCCACTGCAGTATTCTTGCCTGGAGAATTCCACGGACAGGGAAGCCTGGCATACTGCAGTCCATGGGGTCGCAAAGAGTTGGACATGACTGAGCCACTGACACTTTCACTTTTCATCTTACCCTGGTATACCAAATACCAGAAGTGGTGTAAATTCATCTTTAGGTTTTTTAAATCAAGATATGGATGTACTGATCTCCACAGTGACTCTACCAGTTTACATTCCCACAAACAGAGTAAGGTTTCCTTTTCTCTACACCCTTTCTAGCATTTGTTTGTAGATTTTTTGATAATGGCCTTTCTGGCCAGTGTGAAGTGGTACTTTGTAGTTTTGATTTACATTTCTCTAACAATAAGCAAGTTTCCTTTAAAAACTAGATATAGAATTCCCATATGACCCAGCATCCCACTACTGGGCATACACCCTGCTGCTACTGCTGCTAAGTCGCTTCAGTCGTGTCCGACTCTGTGCGACCCCATAGACAGTAGCCTACCAGGCTCCCCCGTCCCTGGGATTCTCCAGGCAAGAACACTGGAGTGGGTTGCCATTTCCTTCTCCAATGCATGAAAGTGAAAAGTGAAAGTGAAGCTGCTCAGTCGTGTCCGACTCTTAGCGACCCCATGGACTGTAGCCCGCCAGGCTCCTCCATCCATGGGATTTTCCAGGCAAGAGTACTGGAGTGGGGTGCCATCACCTTCTCCGCATACACCCTGAGAAAACCATAATTCAAAAAGACATATGTACCCCAATGTTCACGGATGCATTATTTACAATAGCCAGGACATGGGTGCTACCTGGATGTCCATCAGCAGATGAATGAATAAAGAAGATGTGGTGCATATGCAAAATGGAGTTGTTAGCCATAAAAAGGAATGAAATTGAGTCAGCTGTAGTGATGTGGATGAACTTAGAGTCTGTAATACAGAGTGAATTAAGTCAGAAAAAAAAATATCGTATATTAACACACACACACACACGTGGACTCTAAAACAATGGTACTGATGAACCCATTTGGAGGGCAAGAATGGAGGTGCAGACATAGAGAATGGACTTGTGAACACAGAGTGGGAAGGAGTGGGGGGTGAACTGAGAGAGTAGCATTAACATATATACACTGCTGCTGCTACTGCTGCTAAGTCGCTTCAGTCGTGGCCGACTCTGTGCGACCCCATAGACGGCAGCCCACCAGGCTCCCCTGTCCCTGGATTCTCCAGGCAAGAATACTGGAGTGGGTTGCCATTGCCTTCTCCAATATATACACTGCCATGTGTAAAATAGGTAGCTAGCAGGAAGCTGCTTTATAGCACATGGAGCTCAGCTCAGTGCTCTGTGATGACCTAGAGGGATGGAATGAGGGGGCAGGAGGGAGACTAAAGAGGAAGGGGATACACACACACACACAAACACACACACAGGGCTGATTGACGTTGTACAGCAGAAACTAACTCAACATTGTAAATCAGTAAA
>NW_011491028.1:2488219-2488776 GCF_000754665.1 Bison bison bison | reverse complement strand
CAGAAACTAACTCAAAATTGTAAATCAGTTGTATTCCAATAGAAGTACTTAACAACACACGCACGCAAAAGATGTGTATTATTCCATTACAAAAATAATTTATTAGTAATATACTATTTGAATATGGAAAATGCAAAGGACATCTATATAGGTAGAATATAAATATTATTAAACATTTTTGAGGGTATTTAGTAGGCTTTAAACTTCAATGACACTTTGTTAATTTTTCCTTTCCTCCTTGATCATTCCCATGGCCATATTTTCCTACATTTCTTCTATAAATGCCTATAAATGTTTTCATCTGAATAAACTAAGGTAGAAGCTTGTTATAAATTAAGATTACTGGACTGCACCTCAAAATAACTGGATAATGCTGGCAGATCAGATCAGATCAGTCGCTCAGTCATGTCTGACTCTTGGCGACCTCATGAATCGCAGCATGCTAGGCCTCCCCATCCATCACCAACTCCCGGAGTTCACTCAGACTCACGTCCATCAAGTCAGTGATGCCATCCAGCCATCTCATCCTCTGTCGTCCCCTCCTCCTCTTGCCCCCA
>NW_011491028.1:2487163-2488119 GCF_000754665.1 Bison bison bison | reverse complement strand
AGTCTTTTCCAATGAGTCAACTCTTCTCATGAGGTGGCCAAAGTACTGGAGTTTCAGCTTTAGCATCATTCCTCCCAAAGAAATCCCAGGGCTGATCTCCTTCAGAATGGACTGGTTGGATCTCCTTGCAGTCCAAGGGACTCTCAAGAGTCTTCTCCAACACCACAGTTCAAAAGTATCAATTCTTCAGCGCTCAGCATTCGTCACAGTCCAACTTTCACATCCATACATGACCACAGGAAAAACCATAGCCTTGACTACACGAACCTTTGTTGGCAAAGTAATGTCTCTGCTTTTGAATATGCTATCTAGGTTGGTCATAACTTTCCTTCCAAGGAGTAAGCGGCTTTTAATTTCATGGCTGCAGTCACCATCTGCAGTGATTTTGGAGCCCCCAAAAATGAAGTCTGACACTGTTTCTCCACTGTTTCCCCATCTATTTCCCATGAAGTGATGGGACCGGATGCCATGATCTTCATTTTCTGAATGTTGAGCTTTAAGCCAACTTTTTCACTCTCCACTTTCACCTTCATCAAGAGGCTGTTTAGTTCCTCTTCACTTTCTGCCATAAGGGTGGTGTCATCTGCATATCTGAGGTTATTGATATTTCTCCTGGCAATCTTGATTCCAGCTTGTGTTTCTTCCAGTCCAGCGTTTCTCATGATGTACTCTGCATATAAGTTAAATAAACAGGGTGACAATACACAGCCTTGACGTACTCCTTTTCCTATTTGGAACCAGTCTGTTGTTCCATGTCCAGTTCTAAGTGTTGCTTCCTGACCTGCATACAAATTTCCCAAGAGGCAGATCAGGTGGTCTGGTATTCCTATCTCTTGAAGAATTTTCCACAGTTTATTGTGATCCACACAGTCAAAGGCTTTGGCATAGTCAATAAAGCAGAAATAGATGTTTCTCTGGAACTCTCTTGCTTTTTCCATGATCCAGCGGACGTTGGC
>NW_011491028.1:2486334-2487063 GCF_000754665.1 Bison bison bison | reverse complement strand
CCTCTGCCTTTTCTAAAACCAGCTTGAACATCAGGAAGTTCACGGTTCACATATTGCTGAAGCCTGGCTTGGAGAATTTTGAGCATTGCTTTACTAGCATGTGAGATGAGTGCAATTGTGTGGTAGTTTGAGCATTCTTTGGCATTGCCTTTCTTTGGGATTGGAATGAAAACTGACCTTTTCCAGTCCTGTGGCCACTGCTGAGTTTTCCAAATTTGCTGGCATATTGAGTGCAGCACGTTCACAGCATCATCTTCCAGGATTTGGAATAGCTCAACTGGAATTCCATCACCTCCACTAGCTTTGTTCGTAGTGATACTTTCTAAGGCCCACTTGACTTCACATTCCAGGATGTCTGGCTCTAAGTCAGTGATCACATCATTGTGATTATCTGGGTCATGAAGATCTTTTTTGTACAGTTCTTCTGTGTATTCTTGCCATCTCTGCTTAATATCTTTTGCTTCTGTTAGGTCCATACCATTTCTGTCCTTTATCAAGCCCATCTTTGCATAAAATGTTCCTTTGGTATCTCTAATTTTCTTGAAGAGATCCCTAGTCTTTCCCATTCTGTTGTTTTCCTCTATTTCTTTGCATTGATCGCTGAAGAAGGCTTTCTTATCTCTTCTTGTTATTCTCTGGAACTCTGCATTCAGATGTTTATATTTTTCTTTTTCTCCTTTGCTTTCGCTTCTCTTCTTTTCACAGCTATTTGTAAGGCCTCCCCAGACA
>NW_011491028.1:2477551-2484930 GCF_000754665.1 Bison bison bison | reverse complement strand
AGACAAGGCTGTGGTCCTAGTGTGATTAGATTGACTAGTTTTCTGTGAGTATGGTTTCAGTGTGTCTGCCCTCTGATGCCCTCTTGCAACACCTACCATCTTACTTGGGTTTCTCTTACCTTGGGCGTGGGGTATCTCTTCATGGCTGCTCCAGCAAAGCGCAGCCAATGCTCCTTACCTTGGACGAGGGGTATCTCCTCACAGCCGCCCTTCCTGTCCTTCAACGCGGGATAGCTCCTCTACGCCCTCCTGTGCCTGCACAGCCAGGGCGTGGGGTTGCTCCTCCTGGTCGCCACCCCTGGCCTCAGGCATAGGGGCGTGGGTAGCTCCTCCCACCCGCCTTCCCTGGCCTTGGGCTTAGGGGTGTCGGGTAGCTCCTCTGGCCCGGCGCCCCTGGCCTCGGGCTTAAAGGCGTGGGGTATCTCCTCCTGGCTGCCACCCCTGACCTCAAACGCGGGGTAACTCCTCTCGTCGCCGCCCCTGACCTCGGACGCTGGATATCTCCTCTCGGCATCCACCTCCCCCCACCCGCGCCCCGGACCTCAGACGTGGGGTAGCTCCTCTTCGCCGCACTTTAGCGCGCCCGTGGCAGCCTCCTGCGCCTTAGCGCGCCCATCACAGGCAATTTATGTTTTTTTGCCATATTTCCTACAGATATTTTTATGACATTGATGTTTGGAAAACATTGTCCTGGAATATATATCATCAGCCTGTGTATTAATTTTTATGAACTCTGTGACCAGACTTTGTGGCTTATAGGGGTACCTTGGTCTTTTCCTTTTTTTCCTTTTTTTTTTTTTTTCCATGAGTCTGAGACTTAACCTGTTTGTCTTTGCATATTGGCATATGATGGATTTGTCTTTTGCTTCATACACTCATCTTGGGTGAGAAAAAATTGCCAGAGGTAAACACTACTATTTTATCAATTTAGAGTCCTTTTGAATTAGGAGAAATATGGAATACAGAAGAAAACTATGAATAGAACTCTTGGAAAAGAATATAAGCATTGTGACTATATATTATGTACGTAACACACTCAGGGTTATAATTGTGCATGTTAGGGTAGGTCTGCAAACATAACATGATCATCTTGGATGATCACACTAATAATTCACTCATCTCAAATTTCGTATTGATTCTTATTGTATCAAATAAGTGTTCAGTTGTTTGTTTCAATTGCAATTAACATACAGGATGTGACAGTGGCATGAATGCAACATCCTCTTCTTCTGATTCCATGAATAATCATGAGGATTGATCTGTGTGCCTCTGCAAAAACTGTGTGATTAGTACAAAGAAAATAATTTTCTGGGGTCAAAGAAGATCATTCCTAGAAAAGTATATGAAAATAATAGAACTTAAAAATGATGAATACTAAAAACTTATAGTTCAGTTCTGTTTTTAGAATAAAATGAAATTATTGAATGAATAGTGACACACTTTTTTTTTTCCTGGGGACAGCCTAAGAAAGCTAAATTTCTAGTTTTCATTACAAAGGGGTTTCAATTCACCGTCTGATAATATGATGTCAACAAGCCAAAGGCAGTTTGTGAAACTTTATGTTCCCACCAGTTTTAATTTGTGTATCATTCAAGTAATGTAGCAAGAGGGTTCAACAGAGCTTTGAGAAGTTGACTTTTTGATCATATTTTTCTTTAAATCTGTATGCATGTAAACTTTAACAGAGGGATCAGGTGAACAAACCTTAGACAAAGATTCATGAGGTGACTTTTCATATTAAATAATTCCCTCCTAGCATGTCTTCTATTCTTATCTATTGCTTCTTTGATTGTGTGCCTAGTTCAAGCTTCTCAGGTGGTGTTAGTGCTAAAGAACTCGCCTGGCAATGCAGGAGACATAAGAGTAGCAGGTTTGATCCCTGGGTCAGGAAGAAACCCTGGATGAGGGCATGCCAACCCAGTCCAGTATTCTTGCCTGGAGAATTCCATGGACAGAAGAGCCTGGCAGGCTACAGTCCATAGGGTCACAAAGAGTTGGACACTCCTGAAGCAACTTAGCATGCATGCACTCAGTCTAGTTCAAGAATTTGAGTAGGGGTAGCCCCAAAAGGAGTGTAGGTAAGTAGTGGTGATGGTGGTGGTGTGGTAGTTGTGTACAGAAAACTGCTAAGTGTGACACTGGATGGCCTAATGTTAACCTTGTTGAATTCTTTAAGCAGATCTGTTGGATTACTTTTGTACTAGATCAGGCTTCCCTGGTGTCTCAGTGGTACAGAATCTGCCTGCAATGCAGGAGATGTGGGTTCAATCCCTGGGTTGGGAAGATCCCCTGGAGAAGGAAATGGCAACTCACTCCAGTGTTCTTGCCTGGAAAATCCCATGGACAGGGGAGCCTGGCAGGCTACAGTCCATGGAGTCGCCAAAGAGTTGGACACAACTTAGCAACTAAACAATAAATAATATATCACTTTTTGAGGGACATTTGATTTATAAGTATTTTCTACAATGTTATAGGGAAACAAAAGCACTACATGGTATTTCAGTTTTAATACACCAATTCCGCCCTTGGAATCTTGTCTGAAATTAAACGTCAACTAAGTTCAAAAGTAATTATTTTTTTATTTCAACTCTATAAAGTATACAACAGGCACTCGGCAATTACAGCTGCAGGAAAAATACAGAGCAAATCAAAGCAGGTTAAGTTTATGAAAAAGTTTTTAATCTACATCAAAAGAGTGCAAGTGGTCAGTGACCACCGGATGACAGTTGTTGCATTCTGACTAACAAAGGACTCTTTCATGTAGAACAAATTGTAAGAGGACAATCAAATAACCATAGCTGTTAAGAATACAAAAGAACCGACCAGTTGTAAAAACATCATACACTGAAATAAATTTGATAGATGATGCTTCAAGAAATGTCCCTTTACTCGGAAGTCCAAACCTCTGAGTCACTGTCATGTCCCAGAGCTCTGTCTGTTGATGCAAGGGCAGATAAAGAGGAGGGCTAACAACACACGGTCAACGTTTAGCTTTCTAGGTCTGTCGAAAACTTGCCTTGTAAGTGATTTGCATATACAAGAACTCAGAGGAAGCATCCTGTTTTGTTGAGTGGTGCAATTTGTTCATTATTGGTTTCATGATGAGGCTTGGTCAGCAGTCATTTTCCAATTTTTCTTTTGAGTTGGATGGTTTTTCACAGAGTCTAAAAAAGGAGATTTCATAACTTGACTGCACTAATTTTTTTTTTTTAAACTGAATCTGCACAACTTAGCAAAACAGGAATACCTGTATACAGACTGATAGTATGTCATATATTAATTTGACCTGCACATACATTTATACATTTCACAGAAATGACGCTGTATCTCATTAACAGATACACAGCTCTGGTACATTGAACAGAAATAAGAGAACAACTTCATCATTTCTGTAATTCATCAATATTATATAATAAAGGCTTATAAATTGTCAGCAGAAAGAACTGTAAAACGCAGCAAGCTAAGAAAGGACAACGTTTTGAGGTGTGTTTGTCTTTGTCATGCAGCATAACACCAAATTTGTTTTTTTAATAGGATGCCATGAATTTAAGGCACTTGCAACAATGCCAGATAGCCAGGTCATGTTCTAAACTATGGGACGGATGAATAACAGTACAGTTGACAGAATTTTCAATAATACTGACAATCAGGACATTAATTCAAGTCTACTTGGACCTAAAAACTTTATTCCATACAAATTAAATGAAATAATAATGCTGTGAAACACTAAAAAAAAGTTATATGTACCACAAAATATCACACAAAAATATCTATTTACATAAATATTTGTCTGTGGTCCTATTGTGAAAGAAAACATTGTTATGGAGAATGCACAAATCACCTCTACTGTATGAAATCAGTTCTAATAGCCTTATTTTCATGGTAGCTGACTTCTTTAAGTTCACCATCAGTTCAGTCTTTTAGAAATGAAACAGGAAAAATTCAGTAGTTGAATTTATATAGTATACATGTGTGCTTCACATGCATATTCCATAATTTTAGGTAAAAATTATGATTTGTAAAGAATATAATAAAAATAAATTTGTTTTAAATGGCATGTGGATCTGATTCCTATATTAAAGAAGGTAGAAACATAAAAATAATCATTCATAGCAAATTTCCAAAAATCATTTTCCCTAATGTAGTCAATCTATCTCAAGTATAATGCTGTTCCTTTCCTTGGCAGTTTTCAGTTTTCCTGTGAGCCAGGACACACAGAAAGCCCTTATATTCCGTACTTGAAATATTAACAAGAAAGTCAGTTAACAGATCAAACAAGTTGCCACTATTCTAACTTATCTGGATGTTCTTGTAAGAAATGAGACGGGGCATGAAAAATTCAGAAATCAAGTGAGATGTGCTTTATGAAGCCAGCCATGAATTTTAGCCCTAGTGTCATCATTAAGACAGGATTTAAATCCTTAAAATTCACTGTTGAACATTAGATGAATGTTTTCTCTTAGTAACTCTTGTAGGATGTAGTTCACTTGTATTTTTGGTGATTGCTTTGGACAGCCTAACGCAGCGCCACAAGTGAAATGAGCAAAGATGCAATAACAAGTGGGAGAGATGACCTACAGTTACACTATGCTCAATGCCGCTTCTTCCTTCTCCACAAAACTTGAACATATTGGTTGTCTTAGACTTGAACCATAGCTCCAAACCCAGAGTAAGTGCTGATTTCTGGGGCTACTGGGATATTTTAAAAGTTGCAGGAGAAGATTCTCTTATTTAAAATGACTAGGTAAATTTCATTTTCTAGCAAACCTTTAGCATGCCTAAACCACTGTCTTAAAAAAAATCACTGAACATTGAATGTAATGTTGCAATTATATATTTTTAAAAGCCCAAATTAAAAGCAATATTAAACTTCTGAAGTAGCATTACTAGTTGGATTTTAGATTGATATGTTTAATATTGTTTTTTAAAACCTGTAGAAGAAGGTATCTTGAGGAACAATTTTGAGAAATTATTAAGGGAGGGAAAAATCCAATAATATGAGAATAATAATATCTTAAGATCAAAATTTTAAATTTATTGTAATTACATATAATATGGCCTTAGTACTTTTGTTCTCCAAATGTTTCTTAGATTGTTGTTTTGATAATGTATCGTAAAGTCTTGTTGTGAAAAATTCAAACAAAAATCATAATATATGCCTTCTTGAATACTATATAATGATCTAGTTGGACATATGTTTTATAGAAATGTATACATTTGATTGAGTTTTTAAAACAAAAAAGCAAACCTCTATTTACTATGCCATATTCACACAGTTTCAAATCAGGATGACAGCTTGTAAAACTACACATTTGTCTAAGGAGGCGTAATGCTAGTTGGCTCTGCTACTTAGGACAGCTAATAGTTGTCAACTGGCCTGCCGATAAAGGGCTCTTTGCCAATTCTTTTCTCCATGAAATCAGTTTGTTATTTTCAAACCTAATCTTTTCCTAGCTATTATGATATTTCAGATTTGTAATATTTCTGTTCTATTTAGCTCTAATTTACTTTTAAGATAGCAGGTTCCTCTTTCTCTCTCTCTCCTTCCTCCTCCTTTCACATGTTAATAGACGCATATTGCCATGGACAAAAAGGTAATCTCACACCTCTTGTTCCTGACCTCGTAAAGTTAGGTTTCTCATCTGGTGAATCAATGGTTTTGTGCTTTCTTTTCTTTTTTGGTTCAGGCCTAAGACAGGAAGCTAGTTCAAATACATTTTTAGTCCCCTTTCTCCCTTTACCTTAGACTATGCTGTATAAGTGAAATCTGACAGGAGTTTGGTTTGATAACTTGAGTGAAAATGCTTGATTCTCTGGCTACACATATAATGATTAGAATTTGTGTTGTCTGTTCAGACACTGACATTTACAGATGAAAGATATACATAGCACCTATATCGTTTTTTTTTTTGGATGGATCTTAATCCCTCTCCACCCCGCCCTATCGTAAGGGTTTATTTTTATAAAAGGGAATATTTTAAGCCTCAGTTTGAGGGTGTGTTAGGTAACAAATAAAAACCAATTGGCTGCTAGTCATTTATTTCCAGGACCATCTTTAAGCACACTATTTAAAAAAATATGAAATGGTTTGTGAATTGCTTTTTTTCCCCCATTCTGTCATGCCAATTTATCAAAAAGAAATGAACAGATACATCATGCATGTTGATTTTTCTTCAGTCCTCTGTGAAAACACGTATGTACCTGCTATGAAATTTCTCAGCAGAATCCATAGCAGTTGTGCTTTTATCATACCAATTTTTAAAATCTGTCAGAAAGGAAAGGTAACATTCAGTCTCGTCATCAGCACTGCTGGGAAATAAAATCATGAAACTTCTAGCACTGGTTTGACATGACCTCTGTGACCAACAGATGTGTGGTCCTCTTGTGTACGGTATATACACTGGCTTGCAGAAGCAGAACCGACAACCCTCACCTGAAGAAAGGAAGAGTCCAGTTTTTGTACCATAGTAATCTATCGTACCCAATATATTATTTTTTGATCTTCTTGATAATTCTAGCAAGGTACTGACTCTTTTACTAGATTGAAGTGTTTCTTACAGTCTTTCAAATTATAATCAGAGCAAAGCAAGATCATTGCAACAGTGGAGAACATCTCTTTAGTGGTGAAAGGCTTTGCTTCAGGACCACCATATCAACTGCTATATTTAGGTTCAAACAGAAAACATGTAAAGAGCACTACTGTCATCTAAGCAATAAGTCCTAATGCCACTGTAGTTACTGGAGCAGCATCGATCAAAGGCATCATGGTGACCCCAAGCACTCAGCTTCTCTCTTTCCTTC
The DNA here is from genome assembly GCF_000754665.1 of Bison bison bison. Classification (NCBI taxonomy): domain Eukaryota; kingdom Metazoa; phylum Chordata; class Mammalia; order Artiodactyla; family Bovidae; genus Bison; species Bison bison. Next base: position 2,478,129 of record NW_011491028.1, on the reverse strand, counting down.
AGGTTTGCTGGCAGCTGTGTCTTAGAAAAAGCTGTCTTCAGCAAGGCAGAAGCAGGTAAGAGAAATACATTAGAAGTCTATGTCCCATCCTGAGTTGTCATCAGGTGGCGGTTCGTCATTGTCCTCAGGGAAACTGTCAAAATTGCTTGTGTCTGTGGGTGATGCAACCTGTAAACAAGAGTATTAGTGGAATTCCAAGCTAGATTTTTAAAAGCATTCTTTATTCATTCTTTATTCAGTGCCTATTTTTGGCATGTCTACCATGCCAAATACAAATACAAAGGATTTGTCCTTTGTATTAAGGATTACAGTGGTGAATAAAAATAGGGATAGTTTTTTGCCCTTCTAGAGTTTACACTCTAGGAAAGAATAAGTTGTGTGATTAAAAGAAATAGTTACAAAACATCTCTGTAAACTCTTACAAGTTTACTGGCAGTTCAATATGCAGAGCATAAATAAAAGTGTTGATAAAGCAGACTTTAATTTCTCTCATATTCTATAATATTTAGAACTTCATATTCTATTATATATTTATATACATATTATATATATATATATAGTCCTCCATTTAATTTAAT
>NW_011491028.1:2476137-2477451 GCF_000754665.1 Bison bison bison | reverse complement strand
TGCTAGTCATTTATTTCCAGGACCATCTTTAAGCACACTATTTAAAAAAATATGAAATGGTTTGTGAATTGCTTTTTTTCCCCCATTCTGTCATGCCAATTTATCAAAAAGAAATGAACAGATACATCATGCATGTTGATTTTTCTTCAGTCCTCTGTGAAAACACGTATGTACCTGCTATGAAATTTCTCAGCAGAATCCATAGCAGTTGTGCTTTTATCATACCAATTTTTAAAATCTGTCAGAAAGGAAAGGTAACATTCAGTCTCGTCATCAGCACTGCTGGGAAATAAAATCATGAAACTTCTAGCACTGGTTTGACATGACCTCTGTGACCAACAGATGTGTGGTCCTCTTGTGTACGGTATATACACTGGCTTGCAGAAGCAGAACCGACAACCCTCACCTGAAGAAAGGAAGAGTCCAGTTTTTGTACCATAGTAATCTATCGTACCCAATATATTATTTTTTGATCTTCTTGATAATTCTAGCAAGGTACTGACTCTTTTACTAGATTGAAGTGTTTCTTACAGTCTTTCAAATTATAATCAGAGCAAAGCAAGATCATTGCAACAGTGGAGAACATCTCTTTAGTGGTGAAAGGCTTTGCTTCAGGACCACCATATCAACTGCTATATTTAGGTTCAAACAGAAAACATGTAAAGAGCACTACTGTCATCTAAGCAATAAGTCCTAATGCCACTGTAGTTACTGGAGCAGCATCGATCAAAGGCATCATGGTGACCCCAAGCACTCAGCTTCTCTCTTTCCTTCAGGTTTGCTGGCAGCTGTGTCTTAGAAAAAGCTGTCTTCAGCAAGGCAGAAGCAGGTAAGAGAAATACATTAGAAGTCTATGTCCCATCCTGAGTTGTCATCAGGTGGCGGTTCGTCATTGTCCTCAGGGAAACTGTCAAAATTGCTTGTGTCTGTGGGTGATGCAACCTGTAAACAAGAGTATTAGTGGAATTCCAAGCTAGATTTTTAAAAGCATTCTTTATTCATTCTTTATTCAGTGCCTATTTTTGGCATGTCTACCATGCCAAATACAAATACAAAGGATTTGTCCTTTGTATTAAGGATTACAGTGGTGAATAAAAATAGGGATAGTTTTTTGCCCTTCTAGAGTTTACACTCTAGGAAAGAATAAGTTGTGTGATTAAAAGAAATAGTTACAAAACATCTCTGTAAACTCTTACAAGTTTACTGGCAGTTCAATATGCAGAGCATAAATAAAAGTGTTGATAAAGCAGACTTTAATTTCTCTCATATTCTATAATATTTAGAACTTCATATTCTATTATATATTTATATACA
>NW_011491028.1:2468376-2476037 GCF_000754665.1 Bison bison bison | reverse complement strand
TTATATACATATTATATATATATATATAGTCCTCCATTTAATTTAATACTACTGTTGCATAAAAGGAGACCCCTGGTGAGTATGTTAGGATACTTTAGGCTTTTATTTTCCTCTTAAAGTTTCTTATTCTGCCTTTGTTTTAAAAAGAAAACTTCATGAATGCAGTTGACATCTGTACTTTACTTTGTTTGTGAATAAACATAAATATAGGCATACAAATTAAAATAATAAGTACAGCAATTGTTTCTGTATAAGGAGTGGTCTTAAATTAGTCCCAGAAAAAAGGATGTATATAAATGAAAAGCTCAGGAGTGCAAAACATCCCTCTCCTTATTAGTTAAGACTGAACACATTTTATTAGATAGATGCTGTATTGAATACAAATATAAATGCAGTCAATTGAAATCTATTTCAGGTTAACACAGTGTAAACACTTAGTCCACTTCGTGGACTAGTAGTTTAACAAAACACCTGATATATTAGAAGAGAATGTCTTTCTTTTAGAGCCTGATCAAATAATAAAAGAAAAGAACTGTGCTTAGGAATACTTTAAAGAACTATGGGGGCAGGGGAGGAGGAAGTATGTGGAGCATAAATGAAACGATATTGGCCAGGAATTGAAAGCTGTTGCAACTGGTAGCTGAACTGTTGTCTAAACCCAACAAAAAACCACCGGGCGGGGAATGTTGTGATGTGGCCCATTTGGATTGGACTCTTGGAGACAGAGCATGGTGGAGTCATACACAGAAGGTAAGAATAACAGACTATCCTAACTCATCTAAGTATACTCAAGGACACACTACAGAACTTATTGCATCTTATTTATGAATATGACTAAATAAGGTTGTGCATATATTCTTGTGCAAAGATGTATAAAGTTTTTATAGTATGTGGAAAAAGAGATTCATTATACTCTTCTGTCAACACTTATATATTTAACACATTATAAGTTTGAATTTTAGAAGATGTCATTATGTTAATCTGATACTTCTCCTATATTTTAAGCTGATTATTGGATAAAAATTTTGAAATAGCAGATCTTTGATGACTGACAAATACCTTTATGTGTATCACACAATTACAAGCTGAAAAGTTTACTTACACTTGGTATTATAGGAGGTGTCAAGGTGCCTTTTCTTAAGCCTTCCCAATTAAAGCCCTCAAACCATCTAAAAAAGGAAAAAGTAGATGGTTAAAGGCATTTTACCTCAGCTAAAGCCTTCTCAAAACAACTTATATGATGTCCATGACTGATGGAAAACAGGTAAGCAAACATTTTCATTATGAGAATAATGTTTTCTATTTAATTGCAGATTTTAAATGTTAGCTTATTAAGTGGAATGTGTGGTTTTTTTTTAATCTAATTGTCAAAATTTTAAGGACCAATTAGCAATTGCTTTTTATTCTAGTTATTTCAGTCATGACCTTGTTCCAAAATGATCATTATAACTTAATAAATGCCGTAATATGCTCGGCCCTACAGGTTGTTATTTTAAGAAGGTAGAATCAGGGAATGAAATGTCAGGATGGAAAATTATCCTTCCATCTGTGTCACTGGGCAGCCTCAGTTAATTAACCTTTTCACATCACTGTCTTGGTCTCTATGTATCCGTATCTCCTTTTCTTTCTTTCTTTTTTTGGTACAATGAAGGTACTTTGAGAATGGCTTTTTGTGGAAATGGGGACCAAATATCACAAAGGTCTTTGTTGTGGTGGTTGTCTTTGAAAGGTTTTGTCATTAGCAAATGATTACATGAAATTCCTGAAGGCTTTTTAGACATTCATAGGTATTCTGGTAAACACATTCCTTTGGTAGGGATGTGAATTTCCTCTGCATGTTACAGAAACCAATCGGGAAAGACCAATATGATCTTGGTTTAGCTTTAGAACATTCAATCAACATGGGTAAGGTTTACTATTTAAGATGCTGCTATTGTTTTAAAAAATGACTGTACTCTGTACTTTTTTTTCCCACTGTCATAGCATCCAGTTAGGAAATGGTTGAAAAAATATGTTTTAGTTTTAGTTAAAGAAATGAGGCATGATATATGGTAGCATACTTTTGTTTTTAATATTCTGGTAGAGAATAGAATTTCAGAATTAAAAGTATATATTTCTTCTTCATGCTGGAGAGGAAAAGTCCTAATTAGTAGGAGTTGGGAAAAACTAAATTCAGTGAATCTGTTGTGTAGAATGTCACAGGATCAGATGCGTCTAAATGAAGTCCTTGAGACAGAACTAGAAAGATCTTAAATAACAAGGCTGACTAGCTTGCCTGTCTCATTGGATGCTCCTTAGACTAGTTGCATCAGTTATATAACCACTAACTTAGAAACATCAGCCTCGGGAAATATTCTCTGGAGTCTTAAACCGTAAGTTATAAGAACACTTACTTGTGCTTTTGAATGTCTTTCACTCCGTTTTTCAAATTCCCTAATCTTTCTGATGGATTATCCCTAAAAATAAAATAATAATTGTTAAAAAATCTGTTTTTTAAAGGATGATAATGGGGAAAACAATGTGGTTGAAACGCTCACCTGCATAGTTTTTTAATTAAATTAGCAGCATTTTTGGCAATCTTCTTTGGAAACTCTATCATGTCAATCCCCCTCAATATGATGTTATAGGTTTTCATAGGATCTGGGCCTGAGAAAGGTGGGCTGCAAGAATGACAGATATGAAGAGAGAGATAGTATTTAGGTTTCTAAACAAGGAAAGTTACAGTGTTATAACAACTCCACAAATGACATCAATCCTTATTTGGAGACATATATTAATAGGGGTAGCGGAACGAAACTTGATTAATAGCAAAATGGTGTAGCAAATCTTGCCAAGCAAATCGTTTAGCAAAACCCTTAAATGGGTCAGGTTTGTCCACTGTTCCCCTCGTTTCTTTTCTAGTGCTGGTGACTAACCCCTCCTGCTGTCCTTAGTCATTCAGAAAGCCTCTTCTGCCTCTTCTATTTTTTGGCCCTTTCTCACATTTGCAAGCTCACTGATTACACTTGAAGTCCAACATCATTAGAATGGGCGACAGGAACATCACTGATATGACCCCATCTTACGCCAGTTCTACCCTCACTCACTGGGATCCAGGCATAGCAGTCTTCTCTCTGCTCCTCTGAAGGACCAAATACTCTCCCACCTCAGGGCACTGTTCATTTTGCCTGAAAGTTTCTTCCCAGGCCTCCTGGTTAATGCCTCACTTATGAAGTCTTAGCTTAAGTGTTATGTTGATTACTCAAAAAGGCCTACTGTGATCAACCTAATACAGCCAATCATATAACCACTATCAACTAACATAATGTAATGATCTAATACCAGAACTTAAAGTTAGATTCACCTATCATACTCTCTTATAGAACTGTTTTTTGCCACTTATTGTGCTTTGTAACTACTTCATTCTGGTATTTGTTTTATACCCATCTGCTCTTCCAGTTCCATGCTGATATTCCCGGAGTCTGGGGGAATGCATAGCACAGAGTAAGTTGTCGGTAAATATTTGTTGAACTAATGCTCCTACAGAACAGTGCTCCTCCTATCCTTTTCTCCTTCATTATCAGCCTTCAGAGATAACCTAACCTAGGACCTCCTCTTTGTTAGAAAGGATGTAGTAGCCAGTCCCTCTTAACCAAATCTTTTGGTTTATTTACCTATCCATCCTTGGACTGTGGCTTTGTGCCTGGCTCAGGGAATACAGATGTGACTAAAGTTGACTCCTTCCACCACATTTCCCAAGTTCAGAAATAATTATGACGTGACTTGATAGCTGATTTCCTTGGAAATTATTCTAATACACTGTTTATTCATATTTCTTGGGGGAAGACATTTTATGGATTATTTTCTGTCATATTTATTAATAGCAGTTCAAATTATTTCCTTCTACTGAGAAAGCTGAAAACAATGAATTACTTAAAAAGGGTTGGATAGTATCTGCCTTAAGTTTTGTGTTCCTATTTTCTGTAGCAAGTACTTTAAAAAAATATTTCATATTGGAGTATAGATTGACAAGGCTGTGATAGTTTCAGGTAGACAGCATTGGGATTCAGCCACAAGTATCCATTCTCCCCCCCAAATCCCCTCCCATCCAGACTGCCACATAACATTGAGCAGAATTCCCTGTGCTATACACTAGGACCTTGTTGGTTATCCATTTTAAATGTAGTAGTGTTTTCATATTAGTTGAAAACTGCCTAACTATCCCTTTCCCCCAGGCCTTTCCCCCTGGCAACCATAAGTTTGTTCTGGAAATCTGTGAGTCTGTTTCTGCTTTGTCAATAAGTTCATTTGTATATTTTCTTTCTTTATTCCACATACAAGGGATGTCATGATATTTCTCCTTCTGTGACTTCACTCAGTATGAAAGTCTCTAAGTCCATCCATGTGGCTGCGAGTGGCATTACTTCATTCTTTTTATGGCTGAGCAATATTCCATTGTATATACTCACTGCTGCTGCTTTATCCATTCATCTGCTGATGGACATTTAGGTTGCTTCCATGTCCTGGCTATTGTAAGCAGTGCTGCAATGAACAGTGGGGTGCATGTATCCTTTCTGACCGTGGTTTTATCTGGATATAGGTCCAGGAGTGAGACTGCAGGGTCATATGGTAGCTCTATTTTTAGTTTTTTAAGAAACATCCATACTGTTCTTCATAGCGACTGTACCAATTTACATTTCTACCAGTAGTGTAGGAGAATTCCTTTCTTTCTACATCCTCTCCAGCATTAATTTGTGGATTTTTTGATGATATCCATTTTGACTGGTGTGTGGTGGTACCTCATTGTAGTTTGGATTTGCATTTCCCTAATAGTGATATTGAACATCTTTTCATGTGATTTTTGGCCATCTTTATGTCTTCTTTTAAGAAATGTCTATTTAGGTCTTCTGCCCATTTTTTGATTGTGTTGTTTGTTTTGATGATGTTAAACTTCATGAGCTGTTTGTAAATTTTGAAGACTAAATCCCTTGTTGGGCACATCATTTGCAAATAACTTCTCCCAATCTGTGGGTTGTCTTTTCATTTTGTTTCCTTAGCTTTCCAGTTTAAGTAGGTCCCATTTGTTTATCTCTGGCTTTATTCCCATTATTCTGGGAGATGGATAAAAAAAGCTATTGCTTCAATTTATGTCAGAGAGTGTTTTGGACTTAATGTTTTCCTCTAGGAGTTTTATAGTGTCCAGTCTCACATTTAGGTCTTTAATCCATCTGAGCTTATTTTTGTGTAATACGTATTTTCTGTTTACTCTCTCATTAACTGTTACCTGTCAGTTTAAACCACTTTTTATAATGTATTAACATTCAGTTCTATTTAGTATTCTCCTAGAATTTAAGGATTTTCTCTTTATATAATGTTATGGTTGACTATTCTCTTTGCTCTCAAGGTAACCTGCCAGTTTTTATTTTCACTATAAAAATGAAGCACCACCACATCTTGGATTTATTATCAACAGCTTCATGTTTTTTCTAACTTATATTTTTGCTTTTGTATTTATTTTAGAAAGACAGGGCTTCCCTTGTGGCTCAGCTGGTAAAGAATCCACCTGCAATACAGGAGACCTAGGTTCGATCCCTGGGCTGGGAAGATCCCCTGGAGAAGGGAAAGGCTACCCACTCCAGTATTCTGGCTTAGAGAAGTCCATGGACTGTTTAGTCCATGGGGTCACAAAGAACTGGACACGACTGAGCAACTTTCACTTTTGTTAGAAAGACAACAAAAATCACTTATTAAAGGTGACTTTTGTTGTTTTTGCAAGTCATGTGTGTTTTGTCCAAGATATTTATGCAATACATGAAACATATAAAATTACTTAAAAGTAAAAATCACCCAATGCCCTTAAATAATAATAGATACTTACAAATATAATTTCATACATTTCTCTATGTAGATGGAGAGACCTACAAGATTATTATATATCCATGCTTTTCAAGGAGAGACCTACAAGATTATTATATATCCATGCTTTTCAAAATTAAAAAAAAAAACTATTCAATTTAATTTTACTTGAAGTTAACATGAGGATAAAACTGAAAGAAATGCTGGATTTCAATTTGTACTTGTTCACCAACAATATTAATTCCTAAATGTCTCTTAAATTAAGAAAACTCACACACGTTTGGTCAATCTACAACAGACAAGGCAAGAATAAAGACAGTCTCTTAAAAATGTGGTACTGTGGAGACTAGACAGCTGTGTGTAAAACTAGAATACTCTCTTCTAATCAAAGACCTGACTGTAATGTCGGATACAATAAAACTCTTGGAGGAAAACATGCAGCTCTATATCACAAAGAAAACATTCCCACTTTTGATTGGGTTAAGACCTAAATAGACCTTAGAAAAATCAAATAAATCTAAACTACATTGAGGTATTACCTCACACTGGTCAGAATGGCCATCATCAAAAAAATCTGGAGACAACAAATGCTGGAGACAGGGTGGAGCAAAGGGAACCAACCCTCCTACACTGTTGTGGGAATGTTAATTGGTGTAGCCACTAAGGAAAATATTATAGATGTTTCTTAAAAAGCTAAAAATAGAGTTGCCATATGACCCAGCAATCACACTCCTGGGCATATATATCCAGAGAAAACTCTAACTGTAAAAGATACATGCACCCCCAATGTTCATAGCAGCATTATTTACAATAGCTAAGACATGTAAATAACCTAAATGTTTGTCAACAGAAGGGTAAAGAAGATGTGGGACAAACATTCTATAAAATGGAATATTCCTCAGTGATAAAAAAGAACAAAACAATGCCATTTGTAGCAACATTGATGTACCTAGAGACTGTCATATTGAGTGAAGTTAAGTCAGAGAAAGACAAATATCATATATCACTCATATATGGAATCCAATTTTTTTAAAAAAGAAACAAATGAGCTTATTTATAAAATAGAAGCTGCCTATGTTCTCCTCTAGGAGTTTTATAGTTTCTGGTCTTACATTTAGATCTTTAATCCATTTTGAGTTTATTTTTGTGTATGGTGTTAGAAAGTGTTCTAGTTTCATTCTTTTACAAGTGGTTGACCAGTTTTCCCAGCACCACTTGTTAAAGAGATTGTCTTTTCTCCATTGTATATCCTTGCCTCCTTTGTCAAAGATAAGGTGTCCATAGGTGCGTGGATTTATCTCTGGGCTTTCTATTTTGTTCCATTGACCTATATTTCTGTCTTTGTGCCAGTACCATACTGTCTTGATGACTGTGGCTTTGTAGTACAGCCTGAAGTCAGGCAGGTTGATTCCTCCAATTCCATTCTTCTTTCTCAAGATTGCTTTGGCTATTCGAGGTTTTTTGTATTTCCATACAAATTGTGAAATTATTTGTTCTAGCTCTGTGAAAAATACTATTGGTAGCTTGATAGAGATTGCATTGAATCTATAGATTGCTGCCTTATGACCCAGCAATCCCACTACTGGGCATACACACTGAAGAAACCAGAATTGAAAGAGACATGTGTACCCCAATGTTCATTGCAGCACTGTTTATAATAGCCAGGACATGGAAGCAACCTAGTTGTCCATCAGCAGATGAATGGATAAGAAAGCTATGGTACATATACACAATGGATATTACTCAGCCATTAAAAAGATACATTTGAATCAGTTCAATGAGTGATGAAACTGGACGATTATACAGAGTGAAGTAAGCCAAGAAAA
>NW_011491028.1:2459360-2468276 GCF_000754665.1 Bison bison bison | reverse complement strand
AATTGAAAGAGACATGTGTACCCCAATGTTCATTGCAGCACTGTTTATAATAGCCAGGACATGGAAGCAACCTAGTTGTCCATCAGCAGATGAATGGATAAGAAAGCTATGGTACATATACACAATGGAGTATTACTCAGCCATTAAAAAGAATACATTTGAATCAGTTCTAATGAGGTGGATGAAACTGGAGCTGATTATACAGAGTGAAGTAAGCCAGAAAGAAAGACACCAATACAGTATACTAACGCATATATATGGAATTTAGAAAGATGGTAATGATAACCCTGTATGTGAGACAGCAAAAGAGACACAGATGTATAGAACAGTCTTTTGGACTCTGTGGGAGAGGGAGCGGGGGGATGATTTGGGAGAAGGGCATTGAAACATGTATAATATCATATAAGAAACGAATCGCCAGTCCAGGTTGGATGCATGATATAGGATGCTCGGGGCTGGTGCACTGGGATGACCCAGAGGGATGGTACAGGGAGGGAGATGGGAGGGGGGTTCAGGATGGGGAACACGTGTACACCCGTGGTGGATTCATGTTGATGTATGGCAAAACCAATACAATACTGTAAAGTAATTAACCTCCAATTAAAATAAATAAGTTAAAAAAAAATAGAAGCTGACTTACAGATACTGAAAATAAACTTATGGTTACCAAAGGGGATACATAGAAGGGAGGAGTAAATCAGAAGCCTGGGATGAACAAACACACTGCTATATATAAGATAGATAACCAACAAGGACCTACTGTATAGCATGGGGAACTCTACTCAATATTCTGTGATAACCTATATTAGAAAGAATCTGAAAAAGAGTAGATTGATGTATAATTGAATCACTTTGCTCTATACCTGAAATTAACACAACATTGTAAATCAACTATACTCCAATAAAATTTAAAAAAAAATAAAAAATATTTTAAAAACTGACTTTGGAGTGTTTTCTTTTATAATGACATAATTCAATTGTAAAAAATACTTAAGATTCCTAATTGTGAATGATGACAAATAAGTATGCCTGTAGTTTTTCTTACCTTCTCTCTCCCACCTGAAACTTTTAAGATTGCCAAAGATTTTAATGTTTCCATCTGCTTAATAACCAAAGTTATTTTGATTCATCTGTTAGTTGACTTGGTCATACAGTAGTGTTTCCAAGAAAGGCCTGGGATACCCACATTATTTATTGTCTTTATATTTTAAGAATAACTTAATCTTGTACAAATTAGTTGTTATACTCTCTGTCTCTCAGAACTACATAGTTCTTGATATCCATCTTTTGGCATTGAAGGTACTATTGAGAAGGTTGAGGCCAACTTTAATTCGGTCCCATCCCATATATGCGGAGAAGGCAATGGCACCCCACTCCATTACTCCTGCCTGGAAAATCCCATGAATGGAGGAGCCTGGAAGGCTGCGGTCCATGGGGTCGCTGAGGGTCGGACACGACTGAGCGACTTTACTTTCACTTTTCACTTTCATGCATTGGAGAAGGAAATGGCAACCCACTCCAGTGTACTTGTCTGGAGAATCCCAGGGATGGGGGAGCCTGGTGGGCTGCCGTCTATGGGGTCACACAGAGTCAGACACGACTGAAGTGACTTAGCAGCACCAGCAGCATCCCATATATGAAATGCTTTTGTAGCTTAAAGACCCATATGATTATGTTATTATTTCTATCATTGAAGCTAGCAAATCACACTGGGACATATGGTGGTGGTATTACTCTGAATCTGTTTCCCCATGGTCACTGCCGATCAAAAGGATCCCCTGAGTCAAGTCTGTGTCATGAGTTTTCTGTTACCTAATTGAGTATGTTTCCTATCACATTTGTTATCATCTCTTCATATACATAGCAGACAGAGGAGCCGGGCAGTTCGTGAGGTCAGAAAGAGTTGGGGACATGACCTAGTGACTGAGCAGCAACACCTTCATATACATAGTTGTTGTTCCTATTTCCTTTGATGTCTCTATCTTCTTTCTGTAACAATTTATATATCCTTTTTTTTTTTTCTTTTCCATTATTTTCCCTAAGTCTGTTTATTCTCTCCCTGGTTGGGTTTTAATTGCTATTATTCTATTTTCTGTTGCTTATATATGATTTTATGTTGCTTATAATCTGATTTTCAGCTTTGTATTGTTCCTGAACTCTGCAGGCTTACAACTTTTGTCATCTATGAAGATTCAGATATCTTTGAAGATATATATTTTTAAAGAGATCATGCTTAACAGCCACAGAGAAATTCTAGATCAGTTTGTCTGAACTCTTCCTATGTTTCTTTGAATCATTTCTCTTGTATATTATTTAGCTACTTTTGCCTATGTATCTTTCATTTAAAATTAACATAAAACACCAATAAAATCTATTAATTTGAAGTCAACATAAGTGTTTCTTTTTTTCTTATTTTTTTATTTTTTTCTGGACTGGCGACTCGTTTCATATATGATATTATACATATTTCAATGCCATTCTCCCAAATCATCCCACCCTCTCCCTCTCCCACAGAGTCCAAAAGACTGTTCTATACATCTGTGTCTCTTTTGCTGTCTTGTATACAGGGTTATCGTTACCATCTTTCTAAATTCCATATATATGCGTTAGTATACTGGATTGGTGTTTTTCTTTCTGGCTTACTTCACTCTGTATAATAGGCTGTTTCAAGAGTAGTGATATACACTGTCCACAAATGAAATAAAAAACCCACCACATAACTATTCCTGGCAGTGGTAGTACTAGGAGTATCTGTGAGCATTAATGAAGTGCTTCTTATGTTCTAGACTAAGTACTTCATGGATTCACTGTATCTTCATAACCGTGAGACCAAAAGTGCCATCTTTCTCATTTTCACTATAGCTACTAGGTTTTCATAAGTAATTTGTTACATTACACTGCATGCTTCTTCCTAGATCTGAATTATTGGAATGATCTTCAGACTAGCTTCCCCACCCTTCCAGTTTGCTCTACACATTACCACTAGGTTGTTTTCTTAAATACTGTAACACACGTCACTCCTTTATCAGAGACTCCTCAATGACTGCCTCTCCGGATGGAGTCCACACACTCAGGTATAGCACTCACTATGGTTGAAACGTGACTCTTACTGATCTTCCATCATTTCTTACCATCAGCCCTTTTCATGTCTTTATGCAGTACTCCCCTCTATTTAAGCCATACCTCTCCCTGGAGTGTGCTGTACTTTTTATTATTCTTCCTGTAAGATCCAGCTAGTCCTATGTGCTTCAAAAGCCTCCCTAGACAAATTTAACCTTCTTCTGAACTCTTTACTTCATAATGACCATGACTGTCTTAATCATTGTGCTGAATGAGCCCAAGGCTTCGTGGTGTTATTTATTTTACTTTTCCTTGAGTTTATGATCTGTTTTATATCTGGTTGTATCTGTAGTACCTTTCTTAGTTGTTGGTAACTACAATATTATTACACAACAGATCCACATTCACATTTCAATTAGATATCACAATTGCTAACAGGTTCTCTTAACTTCTATGAAAAACAGACCATATTTTTATGACTATCATCTTTCTTGCTGACTAAATGACTAGGTTCAGATCTCACAGAAAGACACTAGATCCTTCCACATTCACATATATATATAAATCACGAGACCAAGAGTTGATGTTGAGTTTGTTGCACTCATCTGACGCATTCTAGTTTTTGCTTTAAGAATCCCTGGTTATCTGCTGCTGCTGCTGCTAGGTCACTTCAGTTGTGTCCAACTCTGTGTGACCCCATAGATGGCAGCTTCTGACCAGGCTCCTCCATGCCTGGGATTCTCCAGGCAAGAACACTGGAGTGGGTTGCCATTTCCTCCTCCAATGCATGAAAGTGAAAAGTGAAAGTGAAGTCGCTCAGTCGTGTCCGACTCCGAGTGACCCCATGGACTGCAGCCCACCAGGCTCCTCCGTCCATGGGATTTTCCAGGCAAGAGTACTGGAGTGGGTTGCCATTGCCTTCTCGGTGGTTATCTGCATAACTAATTAAAAAGTGTGGTAACAAGATCTGTGAAAGTACTTTAAGATAGTCTGATCGGAGTGACAAAGGCAGGAGGGAGTAGCTGTTTGCTGGTCTATCTTTATCTGCAGTTCTCCATCAATGTCCATACCTGCCAGTCAGAAGCTCATACATGAGGATTCCCAGTGACCAATAGTCGGCTGAAATGTCATGGCCTTTGTTCAGGATGATCTCTGGGGCTACATATTCTGGAGTCCCACAAAAAGTCCATGTTTTCTTTCCAAATCCTATTTTCTTTGCAAAGCCAAAATCAACCTTACAAAGAGAGAAACAAGATATTTCAAGCCACTTTTGATTAAGCTTAAAAGTGGAAAAGTTACTTTGTTGAAGTATACTGATGATAATCATAAACTAAAAATGGATGCAAACTGTTGTAGTCCTGTCTTCTAAAAGGACTCATCTCTATATTTCAAACAAACAAAGCCTTCCTGATCAGTTCAGTTTCAACAGGAAAAGTGGAAATATTAACATAGGATAAAATTCACATCATCGAAAATAAAGGCAAATCTTTCTTTGCAGAAATACTTTCCATTTTTCCTTCTTTCATGCCTGTTGAGATTGGGGCATAAATAAATAATTTCTCCTTTACTTGGACATATTTTCCAGATATCTGCTGGATTTAATGAAGTTGATGATTCATTTACTATTAATTGAGAAGCTACTTTTATTGTTGAAGGAGCTGAATAACAAAGTTATGGAACTAATAACTCTGTTTTTAGGAAACAGATAAAATTGAAATGTAGTCTGCATTTTCATAGAAAACTTTTGAAGGAGGAGCCTCAAATGCAGAAAATCTATTTTTTCTAAAGCAACTGGTTGAGAATACAAATAGTTAATTGCCATTAAGTACTTATTAATGGCATATAAATTTCTCTGAAAACCATAGGTTGAATAAAAATTCCAAAAACTGAAAAAGTAGAATCAGGGATTGAAAGATGCAAAGTCTACAAAAGTTATGCATTTTAAAATAAGAGAACTTCCTTTCTACAGTAAATCTTTAGAGCTCTTGACCAATTTTATTATTACTAATATTATTACTAACATGGAGTGGAAAACATTGCTGGTAAAGCCCATTTTTTCCCACTCTCATTATTATTATTATCTGGCTGTGCTAGGTCACTGTTGCAGTGCGGGGGCTCTTCATTGCTGCATGAGGGCTTTTCTCTAGTGGCGAGTAAGCGCTGCTCTCTAGTTGCGATGTGCGGGCTTCTCGTTGCAGTGGGTTCTGTTGTTGCAGAGCATGGTCTGTAGGACACACAGGCTCCAGTAATTGCGCTGCATGGGCTCAGCTACTTCACGGCATGTGGGATCCTCCTGGACCAGGGATCAAACCCGTGTCCCCTGTACTGGGCCTCCCAAGCCCTGGACCACCAGGGCTGTCACATTAGCATTATTCTTAAATCTAAAACAATGATTCTCCATAATACAAATACCTATTCCCTTTGGATGTCAGAAAGCCAGCTAGAAAAAGGACTTCTATGAAGCTTTTCTGGGTCTGAGGATACATGTGATTAAGCATGATTAACACCTATTTAAGGGTGTTTTGCCAGGATTTTATTAATTCAAAGCTAGCCAATTTAATTTCTCATAACCTTATTTAACTTGAAAGAATAGTCAGTTGAAAACAGTAATGCTGAAACCTGTTTTTAACAATGTTATATATTAAAAGAAAAATGAGATTGTAATGTTCACAAATGAACACAGCTTCAAAAACTAGTATTTAAAATGCAGGCAGAAACCATGTGTGAAACATACTGACCAGTTTGGCATAACCTCGGTGATCTAGGATGAGATTTTCAGGCTTGAGGTCCCTGTAAATGATTCCTTTGGAATGCAGATAGGCAAAAGCTTCTACCACACATGCTGTATAAAATCGGGTTGTAGAATCTTCAAATGACCCCCTGAGATACAGAAAATGGGGAATAAAAAAGTATGAAAGAAATTAGTTTGTCTAATAAGTTTTAATTTCTTATTTCACTCTATTCCTATGTCAAAATTTGACCCCAAAGACCAGTGTCCTGCTGTCCAAATGTCATATGGCTCACACTGCGTTGGGTTTTAAAAACCACTTAAGGGTTAAGTTAAGGAATTGTTAGCTCTTATGAGTGGGATGATTAAATCTAACTTCCTGAATACACTGAAGAAGAGGTCCGCCATGTACCACGTTTCATGTTGGATTCCTCCCAGCAGCCCACTACAGTCTAAAAAGGCACAGTACAGAGAGCTGGGCAGAAGAGAGGCAAATCCTATTTCGGACCCTGTCTACCAAGGGTGTTTTTTAAAGATAGAGTATTAGTATAGTCATATTTATTCTTAGCTTGCTTTTTGAATCTTTCTAAATAATAACAGATATAATTCCTGAGAAGGTGAATAAAAGTTAATGTTTTCAAAGACCCACTTTGGAAATGAGTTACAACGCTACTGACAAGAGCATATCACAATCTAAGCATTCTTCTGATTTTAATGTATTCATTTCATTCGTTTGCTGTGTTGGGTCTTAGTTGTGGCATTCGAACTTGTAGTTGCAGCACGTGGGGTCTAATTCCCTGACCAGGCATCGAACTTGAGCCCCCTACGTTAGGAGCACAGACTATAAGTCACTGGACCACCAGAGACGTCCCTAAGTATTCTTCTGTTTGAAACTTCTGCCAGGAAGACAGACATTATCTATTTCCTGTGCTACTGCCTTCTTATTAGAAGGAACGTGAAAGTGAAAGTTGCTCAGTCGTGTCCGACTCTTTGTACCCCCATGGACCATACAGTCCATGGAATTCTCCAAGCCAGAATACTGGAGTGGGTAGCCTTTCCCTTCGCCAGGGGATGTTCCCAGCCCAGAGATCGAACCTAGGTCTCCCGCATTGCAGGCAGATTCTTTACCAGCTGAGCCACAAGATAGAGCTAAAAGATAAATAGAAGGAGAAAGGTAATTGGAAAGGAATTTCTAAACTCAATTATGGTGTTTAGCAACAAAGCTCTTTGTCTCTCTCTCTCTCTCTGTGTTTATTTAATTTCATTAAATTCAAAAATTCATAACAAAAAAGGAAAAACCTTATCATCTAATGTTAACTCCTTGGCTCTAGGGCAAAACTTTTATACTTTACCCGTCCCCATCTTCCCACCATGGAATCCCTTAGAAAGATAAACTGCCTCTCCCTCCCCTTCTTTCTCAAACAGTAGTAAATGCAATTAAATAATTTCATGAAAATTCAAGAAAATTAGTGTGAACATTAGCTCATTAGCTCTTGGGGTGGCTAAGATATAACAGGAGAGCTGGTTTCGGGGCACATACAAAGTAGAGATCTGGAATTTGCTTTCATGAGAGTCACTGATACCAGTTTGCATTTTGCTCACATTTGCTTCTTTTTCGTGTTGAGGAGTAAATTCTAACAAACTGAAAAGTAGAATGTGGCTGCTATTCTGCAAAACTAATCAGTGATTCCAAGGCTAAGGCAACCATCTTTCAGGTCATGCTTTAGAAATATGTAGCCTCCTCCAGAAAATTCTAGTCTTCATTTCAGCTATGATGTCCCCCAAGCTGTCACTGAAATAATTAGCTCTTTCCAAAGGGAATGTCTTTTTTTGAAATACAGTTTGAGGCTTAAGTAATATCTACTTCTTAGAATCTTAACGATAATAACTAAGTTCCTAGTATCCTTCTACAACAATACCTGGGTGGAACAATTTGAACTTATAAGGACAGTAAAAAGTTGCATTAAGAATGTGTGCATGCTCAGTTGACTAACTGCATTTATATTAGGAAATGAATGGTATAAAATATGTTATGATTATCTTTTGACTTGGAGCTATCTTTGCAGAACTAGCACTATATAATTCTGTGTATTGGAAAAGGGATTAGGTACATTTATGCTCAGTCATGTCTGACTCCCTGCAACATTATGGACTGTAGCCCACCAGGGTCCTCTCTCCATGGGATTTCCCAGGCAAGAATACTGGAGTGGGTTGCCATTTTCTCATTCAGGGAATATTCCCTAATCAGGGACTGAACCCATGTTTCCTAAGTCTCCTGCATTGCAGGCAAATTCTTTACTGCTGGAGCCATTAGGGAAGCCCTGACACTATATAATCCTGTGTATTGCAAAAGAGATAGACTAGCACTTTAATGGTTCTTTAATCTTTGACCTTAATTATGTTTGTCTATCAAGAGCAGAATATTTCTTTGAGATATCATTTGTCTGAATTAGTAAAGCTCAACATTCAGAAAACGAAGATCATGGCATCTGGTCCCATCACTTCATGGGAAATAGATGGGGAAACAGTGAAAATAGTGTCAGACTTTATTTTTTGGGCTCCAAAATCATTGCAGATGATGACTGCAGTTGTGAAATTAAAAGACGCTTACTCCTTGGAAGGAAAGTTATGACCAACCTAGAAAGTGAAAGTGAAGTCGCTCAGTCGTGTCCAACTCTTTGCAACCCCGTGGACTGTAGCCTATCAGGCTTCTCCGTCCATGGGATTTTCCAGGCAAGGATACTGGAGTGGGTTACCATTTCCTTCTCCAGGGACCAACCTAGAAAGCATATTCAAAAGCAGAGACATTACTCTGCCAACAAAGGTCCATCTAGTCAAGGCTATGGTTTTTCCAGTGGTTATGTATGGATGTGAGAGTTGGACTGTGAAGAAGGCTGAGCACCGAAGAATTGATGCTTTTGAACTGTGGTGTTGGAGAAGACTCTTGAGAGTCCCTTGGACTGCAAGGAGATCTAACCAGTCCATCCTAAAGGAGATCAGTCCTGGGTGTTCATTGGAAGGACTGATGCTGAAGCTGAAACTCCAATACTTTGGCCACCTCATGTGAAGAGTTGGCTCATTGGAAAAGACCCTGATGCTGGGAGGGATTGGGGGCAGGAGGAGAAGGG
>NW_011491028.1:2452417-2459260 GCF_000754665.1 Bison bison bison | reverse complement strand
GCAAGGAGATCTAACCAGTCCATCCTAAAGGAGATCAGTCCTGGGTGTTCATTGGAAGGACTGATGCTGAAGCTGAAACTCCAATACTTTGGCCACCTCATGTGAAGAGTTGGCTCATTGGAAAAGACCCTGATGCTGGGAGGGATTGGGGGCAGGAGGAGAAGGGGACGACAGAGGCTGAGATGGCTGGATGGCATCACTGACTCGATGGACGTGGGTTTGGGTGGACTCTGGGAGTTGGTGCTATGATTCATGGGCTCGCAAAGAGTGGGATATGACTGAGCAACTGAACTGAACTGAACTGATGTGTAGCTGATTAATAAACAGCTTTAAACAGAGCGCTGTACATAACCTCAATCCCCTCTCAATGGAGAGCTTTGCAAAGAAAAATCCAAACAAAAACAGTACATGGAATCGGGCTTTGTCTGTTTTTCACATTACATGCCTTATTTTGATACGAAAATTGATTACTTCAATGTAGTAGGACTGTCTAATCGTGGTATGGGTGGGCCTTTTCCAAAGCCTACAACTCTTGCTTCCTGTTAGAAGAGCTACCTCTGCTGTTGTAATGCTGAGCAACAGATATGTTTCCATTAATATTTCATTGTTAATAAAACAGAACCAAAGTGTAAAGAGAGAATACACTTAATGAAAGATCAATTTCTCATGGCATCTCTGCTGAATGATATTCATATTTTGCAAAAAGACAAAACAATCTTACTACAAACTCAGATTTACCAGAGGAGGTGATAGGTTAGGAATGTGAACTCTGAAGCAACGTCCTGGACTGAAATTTAAGTTCCATTTACTGTTTAATCTTAAACAACTAACTATGCCTCTCTGGGTCTTAGTGTTATATTGAAAATGAGGCTAATAACAGAAATTCTCTCTTTGGTTTGTTGTGAAGGTACAAAAACTTTGCAGTGTGTATTAAAATAAGTGCCTGGCACACATCCGGTACTCAGTAAATAGTTGCCATTAGTGTGTGTGTGTGAGCGACTCCCCTGGTAGCTCAGATGGTAAACAATCTGCCTTCAGTGTGGGAGGCCCAGGTCTGATCCCCGGGTCAGGAAGATCCCCTGCAGAAGGGAATGGCAGCATCAAAAAACTCTTCTTTAGTGTTACCAGTGTCTTAATCTAGGAAAAGTGACTGATACAGGACAGTCTTTTGGGGATGGGAGTGAGGAGTTTGCAACTCTAATTATCGCTATTATTGAAACATTTGCTATTATTATAACATTATTTTTATTATTAACATTATTATAATTATTATTATTAACATTTCTCACTGTAAGGGCTCACTCTGAGTCAGCTCTGAAGAGTTTTTTGCTAATCTCTGTTCTTTTCACTTTCCATGCCTCTCACAAGTGAATAGGTGAAAATTATCCTTTTACAATTGAAACCCTCCTTTTTCAACCATGAAGGAACTGACGTATATCATTGGGTCTTTAGTTCCTGATGACTTGGTTCTGAGCCCTTTTGGAATTTGGACGGCTCTAGAAAGCTGGTTTCTAGTTCTTCAGATCTGGATTGAGTATCTCATATACATATATTTGCAACTGATTTTAAAAATTAAATAAAAATTTGTCTCAAATCCATTTTCATGTTATGTGACAAGTCAATATAATATATGCACACAAAATGTTTACCAGAAACACTTTCATCACTAAACATTTAATGTAGGGAATCTGAATTTTTAAATACATTTTTGGGAAGCAGTCAAAAAGCATAGCATTAGGCTGATTCACAATGAAAAATTACCACTAGAATTGGAAATGACAGCGTAAATTTGATTTAAAACAAAAATGAAAGCTTGTTTTATCAACAGAAAGTTGCTTAAAGAAATAAATCGTTGCCCTATAGAGCTCTCTGAAATAATAAATTATGCCTTGACAGTTGGGTCATTTCAATTAACAAGTAAGGAATAGGCTCTTGTATCCTCTGTGGGAGGGAGTAGGTATTTTATCTTAGCTAGATGTCAGTAAATAACAACAATTTGATTCAGGGAATTCAAGGGTTATGTACACTTATTAATATACTCAAAATTTAATCACAGTGTTTAATCAGCTTGTCATAAACCAAGTCGTGAAATGGCAGGATGAAAAAGACAAAGCATCTCTTACTGAAGAATAAGTTCCTTCTTTTCATTAGTGAGTATATAAACCTGAAGCATCATGCTACAGGTTTATTGCCAATTGTCAAATTAGGGAGGCTAAATTATTATGAAAATACTCATTTCCTTAAAAGTAATTTCAACCACACTAAGAAATGACACATTTCCACCTAATGGGTCTAAGATGGAATTCAAATAATCTCCTTCCATAAAGTAGCTGAAAAAAAGGAGAATGTATACAGAAAGTTACTTGCTGGCTTATAAAACATATCCCGGAAGAGGGAAGACCAGAAGTGAGATGTGAAAATTTTGGCTTCTTAATTATTTGATATATGCTATGGTAGCTCAGCTACTAAACATTCCACCTGTGATGCAGGAGATCCCGTTTTGATTCTTGGGTCAGGAATATCCCCTGGAGAAAGAAAAGGCTACCCACTCCACTATTCTGGCCTGGAGAATTCCATGGACTCTATAGTCCATGGGGTTGCAAAGAGTCAGACACGACTGAGTGACTTTCACTTTCATAGGAAAAATGAACATATACTTTAAATAATGCTAATCTTTTATTATATTTATATTCATTATACTATATATTAACTACTAATATCAATATGTAACATATAAATACTAATGCTATATAATATAACCTGCTGCTGCTGCTGCTGCTGCTGCTGCTGCTGAGTCACTTCAGTTGTGTCCGACTCTGTGTGACCTCATAGACAGCAGCCCACCAGGCTCCCCTGTCCCTGGGATTCTCCAGGCAAGAACACTGGAGTGGGTTGCCAGTTCCTTCTCCAATGCATGAAAGTGAAAAGTGAAAGTGAAGTCGCTCAGTCGTGTCCGACTCTTAGCGACTGCATGGACTGCAGGCCACCAGCCTCCTCCATACATGGGATTTTCCAGGCAAGAGTACTGGAGTGGGGTGCCACTGCCTTCTCCGATAATATAGCCTAACATAAGTATATATACTTACCATATTAACCACTTATATTTTTAAGAAAGTTGCAAGGGTTGCTAATTCTGTAACTGTTATAGAGGAGAGGTGAATACAGTTTGCACAAATATATTCCAAATCATGGAACAGAATTTGTGGGGAAAAGTCATAAACTAGAAGATAAAACATGATATCTTCTAGTTAGAAGATATTAGAAGAATAAACAAGGGAAATAACTGTGAGAATTAACCTTTCAGTGCCATAGTTCATATTTCAAAGATGAGAAAATATTTAATAGTCCTCAAAACCTGTTTGTAAATATGGTATCAATTCTTACTTTTAGACAGTAAATAAAAAACTGCCCAGTGTTCTTTTCCTATGCTGATGAGAAGAAAGAGTGAGAAGCAAGAAATGGTCGGCTCAGCTGGGAAGTAAAACAAGGAGGATGTCATTGCTGTTAGAGACTTCCTGAGCTAAATCCCTGAAGCTCAGGGGTCACACAAGCCTTTCTTCAGATTAACCTGACAGCCAGTACGTTTCCTTTATGCTTTCAGATCAGCTTCTTCCTTATTACTACTTACTGGGACATGAGAGGAAAATTAAACAAATTGAACAATATGGTTTGTTTTGAATACAGATATTTTATATACACTGTGACTAATAACATAGTTTTCTTTTTCTCTTGGCTTTATTTTTTTTTTTGGTTCTAATAATTAATGTTTAGGATTTTCTACTCCAGTTTAAACAGCAATGAGAAAGCTAGTCTGTGACAATATTAATTGGAACCTGGATGTCCAAATTCCTCCAGCAATTTCTTGAATAGGAAAAAAAAAAAATCTCTTGAATAAAATAAGGCTACCAACATATATAAGAAAGAAAGTTGGCAGAGGACAGTGACTCTGAGATTATTTCATATGTGTTAGCTCCGTTGCTTTTAATGTCTGAATCTTTAGGAAACATCAGGTAACTGCTGTTTCTCCAGAGCATGCCTTCTTGAGGAGTATTTAATACACTGGGGAGACTTAGCAACCTGTACCCCAAACCCAAGGATGATAAAAGGGAGGACAAAGGAAAGGTTCAAAAACCAGCCTGCTAGAGGTAGAGAAAGGACCATCACCGATCTTCTCCCTCCGTCCTCTCCTCCCAAGATAAGTGAAGTGAAGTGAAAGTTGCTCAGTCATGTCCAACACTTGGCGACCCCATGGCCTATAGAGTTTATGCAAGTCTCCAGGCAAGAATACTGGAGGGTTGCCATGCCCTCCTCCAGGGGATCTTCCCAACCCAGGGGTCAAACCCAGGTCTCCCGCATTGCAGGCAGACTCTTTACCCACTGAGCCACCAGGCAGATAAGCTACTACTTAATAGCATTCCTTTGCTACCCTGATAGATCAAAAATACATCTCACTTGTAAGCCTTGGCTAGCACTATGTACCTAAAAAATGAAGAATCAAAGTAAGTAAGGAGAAATATGAAATATTTTATTTCAAAAATAAGTTGATGCCTATGCATGTTTCAGTGGACTTTAGGTTAACATTTATTTTTTTAATTATTAAAAAAATTTTTATTGTTGTTTGTGTCTTGTTAAAGAAGTTGCTGCTGCTGCTGCTAAGTCGCTTCAGTCGTGTCTGACTCTGTGCGACCCCATAGATGGCAGCCCACCAGGCTCCCCTTCCCTGGGATTCTCCAGGCAAGAACACTGGAGTGGGTTGCCATTGCCTCTCCAATGCATGCAAGTGAAAAGTGAAAGTCAAGTCGCTCAGTCGCGTCCGGTTAGTAGGAGTTTAAGATAGCTGTTCCTCTACATAAGTGGCTTATAATTGCTTTAGTATTTACTTCTACCTGTAAATCTCCTATTCTAATTAGAATAAAGTAGGGAAGATATTTCAAATACTTCAGTGGATTGAAAGGTCAAGTGAAAAATAAAATAGTAGAAGCTTATTAGGATAGAGTAGATATTAATTCACGAATCAGAATATTAACTTTGTGCAATAGCCTGTAAGTTATGCGGCATGGGACCACCTTTATTTGATTTATCCATTTATCCCTGGCCTCTATCACAATGGCTGACATATAATCTGTACCCAAATATTAACAGTCACGTAATAATTTGCTGTGACATAATAGCTCAGTACAGATGTTTAACCCTTTCCCCTCATTCCAAAATGATATGTTCCCTAATAGGTTTATTTGTCTTGAATTTAAGAAAATATTTGTGTAATAAGACACAATGAGGTAAAAAGAAATCCATCTGATATACAAGTAAGGCAATGGGAATAAAAGACCTGAAAGGGCACAAAGCCAGGAAGGAACCATAAGGATAGCATTAGGAATGAGACTTTAAGCAATAGTTTATAAAGAACTAGCTGTTCTATTTGGGGATATCTACAAAATAACAAATTGTCAAAAAAATAACATGGCTTTCTGGCAACATCAGGGCTGTCTATCCCTGAGTCTAAAGATGTTACCTGATGAAGGAGAGTCTGTGGGGTGAGACTGTAACAAATAAAGAGATGTCTAAAGGTGAATGTTCAAAGGAACAAAGATGCCTTTTGAATAATCATTCTCAGAAAATATGCTGTTTTTTTTTTTTTAAGTAAACATTTAAGGTTGTTAATAATCTCCCAGGACATTTTATAGATTATTTTTAAAAGACTGTTAGTTACATAAATAGGAATTAGAAAACTAATTTTGCATTATTAAAAGAAACAGGCAAAAAAATAAAATAAAAGAAACAGGCAGTAACCAGACCAACTTTACTTGTCCTGAAAGGGCAAAAAGGAGTAAATCTAAGTTAGATTGGTCAGATGAAATACTGCTTATAAGTGGATTCATTTTCTTCCCAAGATCATGTATGGAATGAAAAGGATGGCTGGAAATTCTGTTAATTTTGAAACCAAAGAATGGAAAGAAAGTGAAGTCGCTCAGTTGTGCCCAACTCTTTGTGACCCCATGGACTGCAGCCTGTCAGGCTCCTCCATCCATGGGATTTTCAAGGCAAGAATACTGGAGTGGGTTGCCATTTCCTTCTCCAGAGGATCTTCCCGACCCAGGGATTGAACCTGGGTCTCCCGCATTGCAGGCAGACGCTTTACCATCTGAGCCACCAGGGAAGCCAAAGAAAAATGTAAAAGTAAAGAAAAAAGTTACTTTGGAAAAAATTCTTTTCTGGAGAATGAGTAGAACAATTCAATGACCATTAATCCAGAAGGCAACTATAAAATAATTCTTTTCATCGTTAACAGCAATGAAGTGAATTCTGGGCATACAGTTGTCTGATTATGATATTCACACTAAACTAAGGCCTCTGTATGTACCTTGACAGGTACCATTTTTAAGATTGACTAATGACCAAGATAATCACGATGGTATGATCACTCACCTAGAGCCAGACATCCTGGAATGTGAAGTCAAGTGGGCCTTAGAAAGCATCACTACGAATAAAGCTAGTGGAGGTGATGGCATTCCAGTGGAGCTATTTCAAATCCTGAAAGATGATGCTGTGAAAGTGCTGCACTCAATATGCCAGCAAATTTGGAAAACTCAGCAGTGGCCACAGGACTGGAAAAGGTCAGTTTTCATTCCAATCCCAAAGAAAGGCAATGCCAAAGAATGCTCAAACTACCACACAACTGCACTCATCTCACACGCTAGTAGAGTAATGCTCAAAATTCTCCAAGGCAGGCTTCAGCAATACGTGAACTGCGAACTTCCTGATGTTCAAGCTGGTTTTAGAAAAGGCAGAGGAGCTAGAGATCAAATTGCCAACATCTGCTAGATCATGGAAAAAGCAAGAGAG
>NW_011491028.1:2451856-2452317 GCF_000754665.1 Bison bison bison | reverse complement strand
TTTCTGCTTTATTGACTATGCCAAAGACTTTGACTGTGTGGATCACAATAAACTGTGGAAAATTCTGAAAGAGATGGGAATACCAGACCACCTGATCTGCCTCTTGAGAAATTTGTGTGCAGGTCAGGAGGCAACAGTTAGAACTGGACATGGAACAACAGACTGGTTCCAAATAGGAAAAGGAGTACATCTAGGTTGTATACTGTCACCCTGCTTATTGAACTTATATGCAGAGTACATCATGAGAAATGCTGGGCTGGAAGAAGCACAAGCCAGAATCAAGATTGCCAGGAGAAATATCAATAACCTCAGATATGCAGATGACACCATCCTTATCGCAGAAAGTGAAGAGGAACTGAAAATTCTCTTGATGAAAGTGAAAGAGGAGAGTGAAAAAGTTGGCTTAAAGCTCAACATTCAGAAAATGAAGATCATGGCATCCAGTCTCATCACTTCATGGG
>NW_011491028.1:2444067-2451730 GCF_000754665.1 Bison bison bison | reverse complement strand
TTCACTCTTGCCATCTCCTTTTGACTGCAGCCATGAAATTAAAAGACGCTTACTCCTTGGAAGAAAAGTTATGAACAACCTTGACAGCATATTGAAAAGCAGAGACATTACTTTGCCAACAAAGGTTCATCTAGTCAAGGCTATGGTTTTTCCTGTGGTCATGTATGGATGTGAAAGTTGGACTGTGAAGAAAACTGAGCACTGAAGAATTGATGCTTTTGAACTGTGGTGTTGGACAAGACTCTTGAGAGTCCCCTGGACTGCAAGGAGATCCAACCAGTCCATTCTGAAGGAGATCAGCCCTGGGTGTTCTTTGGAAGGAATGATGCTAAAACTAAAACTCCAGTACTTTGGCCACCTCATGTGAAGAGTTGACTTATTGGAAAAGATTCTGATGCTGGGAGGGATTGGGGGCAGGAGGAGAAGGGGACAACAGAGGATGAGATGGCTGGATGGCATCACAGACTCAATGGACGTGAGTTTGAGTGAACTCCAGGAGTTGGTGATGGACAGGGAGGCCTGGTGTGCTGCGATTCACGGGGTTGCAAAGAGTCAGACACGACTGAGCGACTGAACTGAACTGAACTTAATCCTTTATCATTGGTTACAAATATGAAACAGTAAGTTTCGTATTCACATTAAATTATATGTGTATAGTGGCCAACTGTGGGTTGTGGTCCACAGTTACTTTACATTTTGAAATAGAAGCATATATAAAATTTCAATATGTCTCTTATAATAATTCACTCTCCTTACAAACCATTACCATCAACTACATTTTCAAAGACATGATAGAAATATCTTAAAACTTACCGATCCCTGAGAATGGTCCAGAGCTCTCCACCTAGGCAAGCTTCCATCAACATATACAAATATTTGCTGTCCTTAAATGTTCTGTATAATCTGTGAATTGCAAACAGAAAAACAAGAATTATAAACATTACTGTTTTTAAAAGCATGTAAATATTTTTCATTGCCCAGATTGTAGTCTCACTCTTGATTTGCCAAACCTGAAATTTTATTAAAAGAATGAGAAAGATCTAAATTCATAAAGAGGAAAAAGGAGGTTATGTTTATGATTTACACACTGTAGGGCGTAGATTCTCCTTTGAAATGTGTTGTGTTCAGTAGCTTTAGTCATTGCTGACTCTGCGATCCTTTGGACTGTAGCCTGCCAGGCTCCTCTGTTCAAGGGATTCTCCAGGCAAGAGTACTGGAGTGGGTCACCATGCTCTTCTCCAGGGGATCTTCCCAGCCCAGGGATCAAACCCGTGTCTTCTGCATTGGCAAATTGTCTACTGTCTGAGCCACCAGGAAGCTTAATCCCAATGTTTATGGACCAAGAGGACTTCTGGGGATTCCTCTAATTCCAATTTGGCTAACATTTCAAGCATGGCCTCTTGAGCACTATTTAGTGGTCATAAACATGCATAAACATAAACATGGATATACAGTGATGACACTTTAAAGTACAGATGTGTATGATATTTTGCACTGGTCACTTAAATTCATGTGATACCCTGTTTTCAGCAAGTGCCACTGGCAAATTAACTAGAAAATCTTCTGCATATATTAAAAAAAAATCCCACTGCCATCTTATGAGTGCTCTCAAAATACTAAGATGGAACAGTCATTTCATTTTTTAAAATCTTCAAAAAATATTGAAATAAGGAATATTCAAGGTAAAATAGTTTGATTTTTGGTATTAATAATTTGTCATTCAAGTACCAGAGGTCTATGTAGAGTTCCAGAATAACTGAGGATAAAAATGGAACATTAGGAAGTCTGATTTTTCCTTTAGGAAAAACATGTTTTGTTTTGTTTTTTCAGAATCTGATTCTCATTTTTTAAAAATCAATATTTTAGTGCTTTCTTATTTAGTGAAAACTTTCTTAAAATCTGGTTTAAAAATATGTTTCTTTGTGTGAATCTCATGTGCAACAGTGAGCGCACATGGCAGAGACTTTAGTGGCTGCTTTTCCGCTTGGAATGGGGGACCTAAACCCTTGGGCAGGGTCCTTGTTGTTCAGTAGCTAAGTTGTGTCTGATACCAGGCTTCCCTATCCATCACCAACTCCCGGAGCTTGCTCAAACTCATGTCCATTGTGATGGTGATGCCATCCAACCATCTCATCCTCTGTTGCCCCCTTTTCCTCCTGCCCTCAATCTTTCCCAGCATCAGGGTCTTCTCTAGTGAGTCAATTCTTCACATCAGGTGGCCAGAGTATTGAGGCTTCCACATCAGTCCTTCCAGTGAATATTCAGGACTGATCTCCTTTAGGATGGACTGGTCGGATCTCCTTGCAGTCCAAGGGACTCTCGAGAGTCTTCTCCAGCAGCACAGTTGGGAAGCGTCAGTTCTTCGGCACTCAGCCTTCTTTATGGCCCTTACCTCACTATGAAGTCCGAATGGGCCCCCTGCATGATCTGCTTCTCCGAGCGGATGTGTTCCTGCTGTCTTGTATCCACGATGTGGCGTTTCTTGAGAATCTTCATTGCAAAGGTTTTGGATTCTTCACTTTTTAACTGGACCTTAAAGAAAGTCAGAAGGGAGTAAGTGAGAAAAAAAATCTACAGAGTTAATATAACAATGCATTCTTAGCTCCAAATTAACAGGTGCATGGAGCATTGAGATGACACCCTGAACACCACCTGTGTCACGGTAAAGCCTGTCTGGAGCTGGATTTGAAATCCAGGACTCACAGACATTGCCCAGTCTCATTCCACTGGACCTGATACACTTTCACCAACTGGATTCCCAATTAATTTTGTGCCCACTGAGATTAGCAGAGGGCAAGTGTATTTGATTCTCTTTGTATTATTTCATGTCATTTCATATTATGTGTTTGAGTATACTTTACCATTTTTCTCCTTGAAGCAGAAAAGTAGAAATAAAAACTAATTTCTTCTCCAATTTTATTACTTCCAGTGAGTTTTGAAAAAGTAAGGCCATATGGTCGTATATGATTTTCCTCTTTAGTTCTAGTCCACAAACATTTCTAGAGTTATTTAATTCAGTGACAGACCCTTGTCTCTGCTGAGACTGAAAATTTATGTACTGTTACTTCTTTTTATCTCAGTCTTTCGCTTCTCTCCAGTTAAAGAGAAAAGAGATGGTAATAAGATTTTTTTGTTTTTCAAAAGATTTTGGAAACTACTTTTCCTTTGTCTTCTCAAAATAGGTATGATGGCTTTAATCGTCTCTGCCCTTAAACTTGACTCCATGGTTACACTAACTGGAAGACCTAAGCTGAGCCTTGGTGTCCCCAGAGCTTCCAAGTGTCTGTTGCAGCCCCTCTTGGCTCTTGGTGACTCTGGAGGGGCTTGGGTCCTCCAGATGCCATTCCAAATGTAGGTGCTAGTCTGTGTTCACTGTTTTACAAAGAATTCAACAAGGTGACTTGTAAGGAGGAGAGAGAGCAGAGCTAATCACCTAACATAAGTTATCATCTAGTGCTCTCAGGACAAAGAATCCTCAAGGTAATACCAAACAGCCTACTTTATTCTGAACTAATGAAAGCACTGGAGAAATAAGACAACAAGCCATTTCTGCTTTTCAGCTGAAGTATGACTGCCCCCTCTTTAGTTGTGAACTGCTTACAGCTTTATCTGCAAGGATGGTGAAGGTTTTAAGTGTCTTGTTCCTGTACACATGGACAGACGGAATTCAACTGAGAAGACAGTAATGTGGCAAGGTCTTTAGAAGAAAACACGAAGACACTTCAGATAAAGAGGCTTCCGTTTGCTGCCAGCATTTGAGAATCTATGACAGGCTAGAAGGGCAATGGATATTTGAAAATGCCTTAAACAGCTAAAGGCCCTCTTATGCCGTTTGTGGTACTGGTTGAGATGACAGATGAGTGTGACGCAAATGGAGTCAGTCATAATTCATAGTGAGATACAAGACGTGGACATTCACTTCTAAAAGAGATCCGGACAGAGAAGAAAGATGACACGGAAAATGAGCTGTGTCAGGATGCTAACATTCACATGGATGGACCTAGAGACTGTTACAGTGAAGTCAGTTGGAGAAAGAGAAATGTCACATAATACCCCTTATGTGCAGAATCTGAAAGGAAATGATACAAATGAACGTATTTATAAAACAGAAACAGAATCACAGACTTAGAGAACCAACTTATGGTTGCTGGGGGAATGAGGAGGGAACAGATAGATAGGGAGCTTGGGATGGACATGTACACACCGCTGTATTTAAAATGGATAGCCAATAAGGACCTCTTGTATAGTCCAGGGAACTCTGCTCAATGTTAGTGTTAGGATGGGACGGGGTTTTGGGGTAGAATGAATACATGTGTATGTATGGTTGCATCATTCTGCTGTGTGCCTGAAACTATCACAATATTGTTAATCAGCTATAACAAGTTAGAAAAGAGTCTTATAGAAAAACACTGTCTTTATTCACACACTGGTTCTTCCAGTCATTGTCTTAGCTGCAGTGAGACATAATGTATTTAGTACTGTATCATCCAATGAACTCTGAGTCATAGTACTCTAGGTTTGAGGAATAGAAATTATATTCTGAAAAAAGTAATTTCCTCCTCAGGACACATTTGCCAATAGAGAACTGTCTTAATGTTACCAGAAGTACCAGGAAAATCCTAGAGATTTTTTCCCACTTGTTTATATATGAGGAAGACATTTTCTTCTACAGGCATATTTTTCAATTATTTAAGATCTCCATCTTTAATGAGACACAAATCCCATTGGGAGATACTTTATGTTATCCAACTTAAAATAACAATTTATCTGCCCAAATTCAGGTTTAAATTGTTGAGTGAGAGTAGATTGGAAAGTGTTAGTCAACATGGTCTTGACAACAGCACTGTTAAAAAGCTAAAGCTGGGTTCTGGATGAATGAAATGCAACAGAAGGGATTTTTCCCAGAAGATAAGAATGTAGCTGAGGGGAAAATTAAATCATAGTAGAATGAGATGACTAAAACAATTCTATATATACCATATGTGTGACAGTGAAGTAAATAATGATAACAAAACTCTTTTGTAATACAAAAAAAAAAAAAAAGAGTATTAACATTCAGAGAAGAAATCTGATCATATTCCCTCTTTAAAGTCTTACCCAGATAAGTGTGAAAAGTAGGTCACACAATGTAACAATTACTCTCTCTAGAGATGTTAACATTTTAACTTGTGTATAGGTTAGGAGGAAAGAACTCTGGCTTTAGGGTGACAGGTCTGGACTTCAATCCTAACTCCACGTAAGGTCTCTCTCTCTTGTCTTCTTAGGCAGCTGAGTAACTTCTCTGAGCCCCAGTTCTGGCTGAGGATAACACCACGTACTGTATGGAGTTAATCGTGACCTTACATGAGAAAGTACCGCCATATGGGCATTCGTTGTTGTCTCTCTACATATATCTTGGGTAGCTCAAATGTTATCCTTAAAACAAAGCTAGATCATGTCACTTCTGTGCTCAAGCACTGCAGTGGCTTCCCAGCTCACTCGTGATAAAGACAACGCTGTCACAGATGCCCACAAGGCCCTGCTTCATTTGAACTCCTGCTCCCTGTGAGCCTCACTCCCCACTTGGGGTCACTGTGCTCAGGTCACACTGGATACCCTGCTGCTCCTTGAGCACAACAAGCAAGCTCTTACCTCAGGCCATTTGCCCGTGCCTGCCTAAATATTCTCCCACACTTATCCTCTGGGCTTACTGCTCAGTTTCCTAAATTCTCTGTTCAAATGTTTCCTTGCTTAGAAAGTCTCTCCTCACACCAGTCTATGTAAAAGAGTAACCACCTACTTCTCCCTTCCCTTTTGTAGTGTTCTGTATAGCTCTATCACAAGCTATATTTATTCTGTATTTATCACACCAAATGTTTATTCTGATTACTTGTTTAGTATCTGCCTTCTTTCACTATTCTGTAAGCAACCCAAGACTGGGGATGTTTTTGTTCACTGTGCCTGACATAGAATAAATGCTCATGAAGTGTTTGTTGACTAAGTGAATCAAATAAAGAATGAAATAAGCCATGATGACTTATCACTGACAAAGCCACAAGAGAGCTGGTACCTTAGCACCATACTGTGTATCTCTGAGCTTAACAGGATAAAGCAAGGGAACTCATAAATGACAAGTATATAGCATTTACTCTTTTTCTTCTTTCCCAAACTGCCCTTACGCATAAGAAAGAAGAAAAGATTTCCGTATGCTGATATGGCATAGAAAATATACATACCAAATATCTATATAATTCAGCTCTGAATTTTCAGTTTTTATGCTTACAGCATGTTTTCTTAACCCTCATTTTTCCTTGAATGACTAAGATGTGGTATTATTCCCAGCCACACAGCCTACGACATTAATAACATCATCTCTAGGATGCCAAATTCAGTTGTATATACAAATTTTATATACAACTACAAAATATATTTATGAAGGGTCAAATAGAAATGTGTTCACTGATATATTAACAATGGTCTCTTAGGAAGATTTTTAGTTGATTTAGTTCTTTTTAACTTTTTTGAAATGGTTAACTTGTACAATTAGTATTTCTCACCTGTATGATAAGTGAAAATAATGACTCTGGTCATGGAAAAAATTTTAAAGTCTCTTTTAAATCAGAATAGCTATTTATTTTGACTCTCTCAAAGGATTCTGGTACAGTGGAATCCACTCTATTAGGATCCCATGAATGCAAAGACCTTGAGAAGTTGTGTGCAGTAGGATAACAACCTATTCAAGTTCAGGCTGAACCACACTAGTCATATCCTTAAAGAAAATACCTTATTTGTTTATTTCAACACAAACTCTCAAAGTTACAGCAATTTGTATTAAGTCTAAACTATTGTGCTTTATTATGAAGGTGTTTTCACAAAACTAATCCATGAAAAATTTTAAGGTGAAATTTAGTTTGCTTTTTATTTGTCCTATTGGCCAAATTAATTATTTGGTGGCTCAGTGATAAAGAATCCACATGTAATGCAGTAGGTTCAGGTTCAACCCCTGGGCCAGGAAGATCCCCTGGAGAAGGAAATGGTGACCCATTCCAGTAATTTTGCCTGGGAAATCCCATGGACAGAGTCATGAAGAGTCAGAAAAGACTTATCAACTAACCCACCACCACCAAATTAGTTATACCAACACCTCTTGTGCCGATTTGAAATAATGATGATAATGATTTTATAGCAGGTCACTAGAGATGACAATGGCACCCCACTCCAGTACTCTTGCCTGGAAAATCCCATGGACGGAGAAGCCTGGTGGGCTGCAGTCCATGGGGTCACGAAGAGTTGGACACGACTGAGCGCCTTCACTTTCACTTTTCACTTTCATGCATTGGAGAAGGAAATGGCAACCCACTCCAGTGTTTTTGCCTGGAGAATCCCGGGGATGGTGGAGACTGGCGGGCTGCCATCTATGGGGTCGCACAGGGTCGGACACGACTGAAAGCGACTTAGCAGCAGCAGCAGAGATGACAGTGTTGAGTGTGGACACAGGCAGGCAAAAGAGAAAGAAAGGAATAATACTTTCCTTCTTTTGCTCAGGAATCCTTCCCAGCCTGGCTGGTCAGGCAGGATTCCCAGGTCTGTCTTTGCAGATCATTCCAATACCACCTAGATGTACAGGCTAATGCACTGATTGAGAATGGGAATTTTGAAACTTGTCTACCTTTGTTTAAATATC
>NW_011491028.1:2442025-2443967 GCF_000754665.1 Bison bison bison | reverse complement strand
CTTTCACGCATTGGAGAAGGAAATGGCAACCCACTCCAGTGTTCTTGCCTGGAGAATCCCAGGGATGGGGGAGCCTGGTGGGCTGCCATCTATGGGGTCACACAGAGTCAGACACAACTGAAGTGACTTAGCAGCAGCAGCAGCAGCAGTTTAATGGTCTCTTCAGGCCAAAGCAATTTCGTCAAAATATGATCCACTACAGGAATGAAACTTTGAACCAGTCTGTATTCCCAACCCACCTACTTCACTTCTACCCAGTGGATAAGCAGCAGATGGAGAGGCTTTAAGTAAAAGGTTGCTGACCCTTGTACCACATTTGTTTCTCTCTCAAGATTTCTAGAAAGGATATGTGAATTTAAAAATGCTAATATCAATATCTTTCTTCTGTTTTTTATAAGTAATGCTGTACTATATGTGAAATTAAAATTAGCAAAAGTTTCATTTGTGT
Source organism: Bison bison bison (assembly GCF_000754665.1). Lineage (NCBI taxonomy): Eukaryota > Metazoa > Chordata > Mammalia > Artiodactyla > Bovidae > Bison > Bison bison. The sequence goes on along the minus strand of NW_011491028.1, from coordinate 2,443,519 downwards.
AAAAAGTTATTTTAACATGAATCACTGGGTTGCCATTTGAAGGAATATATACTTGAGCAAGGTGAATCTTAATATGGGAATTTTTGACAAAGGATTTTGACACATTCTTAACTATCAGGCTCTATCTGGTACCCAAATAATATGGACCTGAAGATGAGAGACAGCACCACCAGTATTTTAAAGAGCTTTGAAGACACAATTGCTGACTGTATTTAAATACGTGCTTTCTTTTATCTGGGACAAACACTTGCTTTATAAAGGCTTCTCTCCTGCTGTATCTAATTCTTTACACTTACTAGGAAATAGGATTCTGATCAGAGCAAGGTAAAAATTAGCTCAGTGCAATGACTAGGGGTTGGTCCTTAGAATCTACTTGGCCATTCTTCTATTGAACCTTTGTATTAACAGTTCATAGTTTACTTAGCACTATAGATATCTTTTCATTATTTTGGAAGAAAATGGATTTCTGAACTATACTGTAATTAAAATAATTTATGAAATTAAGGTTTGAACTGACAATATCACATAGCCTATTATTATGCAAAATTCCTTTATAAAGTAGTTCAAATTACATTTCCATGCACAACAGGAAAGGATGACTTGCTTAGGTAAGCTAATGCTACAGACCACAGGGGATGAAGTGAGTTCAGAAAAGCTTATAACAGGGAGAGGTGGGTAAGATGGCAGAGTAGGGAGACCGTGAACTCATATCCTCTCACAGACACAGCAGTTACAGCTGCTTACAGAGCTAACATCTATGAGAGTGACATGAAGACTAGCAGAAAAGAGTTTCTACAACTAAAGACAGAAAGAAGGAATTGCCATGAAACAAGAAGGAGAGGCAGAAACACAGTACTGTCAGGACCCACGCCCTTGGATCTGCAACTCACAAATAAGAGGAATATTACAATCACAGAAGTCCTCTCCAAGGAACAAGGGGTCCAATCTCATATTGGTCTCCCTGGCCTGTGGGTCCTACACCTAAAATATGAGCCCCTATAACATCTGATTTTGAAAACCAGCAAGGTTTGCATTAGGGAGAGCAGGAGGGCTTTTTTCACTCTTAAGTGGCATGTACAAAAACCTCACACACTTCAAGTCCCAGAAGTTTGAAAGGAGCCTGGATCAGAACTACTTACTAATCTCTGAGAGCCTCTGGACATGCAGGGGGGCCAATAGGAGCACCCTTGCTGCCGTTTTAGGGAGCTTGTTCTAACCATGTGGACACAGGCACTGCAAAGTACAACTTCAGAATAGGCTTCCCTGGCGGCTCAGATGGTAAACAATCTGCTTGCAATACAGGATACCCAGGTTCAAACCCTCAGTCAGGAAGATCCCCTGGAGAAGGAAATGGCAACACACTCCAGTATTCTTGCCTGGAGAATCCTATGGACAGAGGAGCCTGGCAGACTACAGTCCATGAGGTCACAGAGTCAGACACAACTGAGCGACTCTATCCTAATAGTCTGGGTACTTGGCACCAGCCCCAGATAT